>NC_083576.1:81930353-82075353 GCF_027579695.1 Neoarius graeffei | reverse complement strand
TTTTTAATATCATCTGGAAGTTGGTTCCAAAGCTTAGCAGCATAGCAACTAAAGGCTGCTTCACCACACTTCGTTTTGACAGCTGGTATTACTTGCAAGTTTTTCTCCTGTGATCTTAGAGACCTAGTTGGTGCATATAATTGAAACATTTAGTTGTGATGGTTCAGGTAAGCGATTATGGAATGAATGCATTATGTCAATGAGGGTCCTCACAAATATATAAGTACAATTGTGTGTGTGTGTGTGTGTGTGTGTGTGTACTTGCTACATATTGAGGACCGGAATGTGATTTTTTTTTTTACCCACAGAGTGAGGACATTTTTGGGAAATGATGACATTTCAGCTGGTCCTCATTTCTTCAAATGGCTGTTTGGGAGTTAAGACTTAGTTTTAGGGTTCAGGTTAGTATTAGGTTAGGGTAAGGGGTCGGGGTTAGGCATTTAGTTGTGATGGTTCAGGTAAGCGATTATGGAATGAATGCATTACGTCAATGAGGGTCCTCACAAATATATAAGTACAATTGTGTGTGTGTGTGTGTGTGTGTGTGTGTGTACTTGCTACATATTGAGGACCGGAATGTGATTTTTTTTTTTTACCCACAGAGAGGACATTTTTGGGAAACGATGACATTTCAGCTGGTCCTCACTTCTTCTAATGGCTGTTTGGGAGTTAAGACTTGGTTTTAGGGTTCAGGTTAGTATTAGATTAGGGTTAGGGTAAGGGGTCGGGGTTAGGCATTTAGTTGTGATGGTTCAGGTAAGCGATTATGGAATAAATGCATTATGTCAATGAGGGTCCTCACAAATATATAAGTACAATTGTGTGTGTGTGTGTGTGTGTACTTGCTACATATTGAGGACTGGAATGTGATTTTTTTTTTTACCCACAGAGAGGACATTTTTGGGAAACGATGACATTTCAGCTGGTCCTCACTTCTTCAAATGGCTGTTCGGGAGTTAAGACTTGGTTTTAGGGTTCAGGTTAGTATTAGATTAGGGTTAGGGTAAGGGGTCGGGGTTAGGCATTTAGTTGTAATGGTTCAGGTAAGGGATTATGGAATGAATGCATTATGTCAATGAGGGTCCTCACAAATATATAAGTACAAGAATATGTGTGTGTGTGTGTGTATACTTGTACTTGCTACAGCTTGATGACCAGAATACTTTTTTTTTAACCCACGGAGTGAGGACATTTTTGGGAAACAAGGACATTTTAGTTGGTCCTCACTTCTTCCAATGGTTGTTTGGTGGTTAAGACTTAGTTTTAGGGTTCAGGTTAGGATCAGGTTTAGGATAGGCATTTACATTAGAGGCATTGAGCAGACGCTCTTATCCAGAGAGATGTACAACATACCTACAGTGGTGATTGAAAGTTTGTGAACCCTTTAGAATGTTCTATATTTCTGCATAAATATGACCTAAAATATCATCAGATTTTCACAAAAGTCCTAAAAGTAGATAAAGAGAACCCAGTTAAACAAATGAGACAAAAACATGATACTTGGTCATTTATTTATTGAGGAAAATGATCCAATATTACATATCTATGAGTGGCAAAAGTATGTGAACCTCTAGGATTAGCAGTTAATTTGAAGGTGAAATTAGAGTCAGGTGTTTTCAATCAATGGGATGACAATCAGGTGTGAGTGGGCACCCTGTTTTATTTAAAGAACAGGGATCTATCAAAGTCTGATCTTCACAACACGTTTGTGGAAGTGTATCATGGCACGAACAAAGGAGATTTCTGAGGACCTCAGAAAAAGGCAAGGCAAGTTTATTTATATAGCACATTTCATACACAGTGGCAGTTCAGTGTGCTTTACAGAGGTAAAAGCAAAACAGTAAACAATAAAAAATAAAATTACATAAAGGGGGAAGAAGAGAGAAAAAATAAGAATTAAACGATAGTAGAAATTAAATTATAAAATGAAGTAAAAGTTCAGTAAAAAAACAGCAGAATAAAATAGAATAAAAGTTAAGTTTAAAATGTAAAGATGACGATATTTATCAGTTAGCAGAAAGCATCTGAGAACAGCTTGGCCTTTAATCTAGATTTGAAGCTGCCAACAGCAGGAGCATTTTTGATGTCCTCTGGGAGTTGGTTCCATAGCTGTACTGCATAGTAGCTAAAAGCTGCTTCACCACACTTTGTTTTAACAACAGGTTTTACCAGTAAATTCTGCTGCTGCGATCTGGTAGATCTGATTGGGTTAGGCCGCTGCAACATATCAGAGAGGTAATTGGGCCCTGTACCATTTAGAGATTTGTACACCAGCAGCAATGCTTTAAAGTCAATTCTGTAGCTTACTGGAAGCCAGTGAAGGGACCTTAGAATTGGAGTAATGTGCTCTGTTCTTTTTGTTCGTGTGAGAACCCTAGCCGCCGCATTTTGAATCACCTGAAGTCATTTGATGGTCTTTTTTGGCAGGCTTGTGAAAAGGCCATTGCAGTAATCAACCTACTCGAGATGAAGGCATGTATAAGTTTTTCCAGATCATTTTTTGACATAAGTCCTCTTAGTTTGGAAATGTTTTTTTAGGTGATAAAATGCCGATTTAGTGATTGCTTTCATGTGACTGTCAAAGTTTAGCTCGCTGTCAATGAAAACACCAAGATTTTTAACCATATCTTTGTACACAATCTTTGTACACAGAAAGGAAAACAGTGCATTCCAGCATAAGAACCTTATCCCATCTGTGAAACATGGTGGTGGTAGTATCCTGGTTTGGGCCTGTTTTGCTGCATCTGGGCCAGGATGGCTTGCCATCATTGATGGAACAATGAATTCTGAATTATACCAGTGAATTCTAAAGGAAAATGTCAGGACATCTGTCCATGAACTGAATCTCAAGAGAAGGTGGGTCATGCAGCAAGACAACGACCCTAAGCACACAAGTCATTCTATCAAAGAATGGTTAAAGAAGAATAAAGTTAATGCTTTGGAATGGCCAAGTCAAAGTCCTGACCTTAATCCAGTGGAAATGTTGTGGAAGGACCTGAAGCGAGCAGTTCATGTGAGGAAACCCACCAACATCCCAGAGTTGAAGCTGTTCTGTACGGAGGAATGGGCTAAAATTCCTCCAAGCCAGTGTGCAGGACTGATCAACAGTTACCGCAAACGTGCAGTTATTGCTGCATAAGGGTGTCACACCAGATACTGAAAGCAAAGGTTCACATACTTTTGCCACTCACAGATATGTAATATTGGATCATTTTCCTCAATAAATAAATGACCAAGTATAATATTTTGGTCTCATTTGTTTAACTGGGTTCTCTTTATCTACTTTTAGGACTCGTGTGAAAATCTGATGATGTTTTAGGTCATATTTATGCAGAAATATAGAAAATTCTAAAGGGTTTACAAACTTTCAAGCAATTGAGGGTTAGGTGCCTTGCTCAAGGGCACTTCAGCCATTCCTGCTTGTCCAGGGAATTCAATCAGCAACCTTTTGGTCTCAAAGCTGCTTCTCTAACCTTTAGGCATCTAGTTGTGATGGTTAAGGTTAGTGTAAGCAACTATGGAACACATTATTTCAATGAGTGTCCTCACAAAGATAGAAGTACAAGTGTGTGTGTGTGTGTTAGGTATCTATTAATGAATATACTGTTCATGGGTCACACTCTGATTTGATACCATGGTTATTAGAAACTTCATTTTAAATATAGAGTGATATATGGGCAATTCCATGTAAATGTCAACCTCACCATGCAAAAATAAAGCAACATGTAATACATCAAAACCACTCCCAGAGATATCACCGAGGCCTGTATTTTACAGATGTGAATAAGTCGAACCAATTTGTCGCAACAATTGTTCCCTTCGCCTTAATATGTCAGTCTTTCTTTTTGATAATGTAAACCCCAAGCTAAAATCAACTTTGATCATGTACAATTCTATATTATTGCCACAAGCCACAGAAATGTATGCTAAAATCCACAAAACAGCAAAACAATAGCCATCCTAAATATTATTGAAGAACTTTGATAGTTTTAGCTGATATTTAGAGAGTTTTTCAAAGGGTTATGGTGGTTAAATTGCTGATTTTCTAAACATATGCCATGTCTATTTCAGACACGTCACATCCATAACGGAATTTCGTCACATCCATAACGCTGACTTTTCCTTCCGAAACTCTGCATGAAATACAAAATATTTTAAACAAAGATTTTTTTAATATTCACCTTGGACCCCTCTATCAAATGGATATCTCCATTTCGACATTAGGTTTACAATTTCACAGAGTTTGATAAAAATGTACAGTCACCCAAGAAAAGTGATACTTTTTCTGTCACATCCATAACGCATCTTTTATTGGCATTTTCTGGCATGCCCTAGATGTACTATGGGAATTGTTCTTGTTCTATCACTTCTCCAGTATGGTACAGCCTTAAAATATGCAACACCTGTTTAAATACTGGGAGACAATAAAACATGCACTGGGTCATTTGTTGCCATTTTGAGTTCAAGTGTCACGTCCATAACGCTGGAATTGCTCTTATAGAGTGATACAGGCTGCTGAGATGTTTTGGAAATCCTACATTGAAAGGATGGATGGATAGATGTACAGTACTGTGCCAAAGTCTTAGGCACTTTGTTTTTTTAGCACAAGGTTTGTATTAGGGGCGGCACGGTGGTGCAGTGGTTAGCGCTGTCGCCTCGCAGCAAGAAGGTCCTGGGTTCGAGCCCCGTGGCCGGCGAGGGCCTTTCTGTGTGGAGTTTGCATGTTCTCCCCGTGTCCGCGTGGGTTTCCTCCGGGTGCTCCGGTTTCCCCCACAGTCCAAAGACATGCAGGTTAGGTTAACTGGTGACTCTAAATTGAGCGTAGGTGTGAATGTGAGTGTGAATGGTTGTCTGTGTCTATGTGTCAGCCCTGTGATGACCTGGTGACTTGTCCAGGGTGTACCCCGCCTTTCGCCCGTAGTCAGCTGGGATAGGCTCCAGCTTGCCTGCGACCCTGTAGAAGGATAAAGCGGCTAGAGATAATGAGATAATGGTTCTGAACGGGGCAGCACGGTGGTGTAGTGGGTGTCACCTCACAGCAAGAAGGTTCTGGGTTTGAACCCAGCGGCCGATGAGGGCCTTTCTGTGTGGAGTTTGCATGTTCTCCCCGTATCTGTGTGGGTTTCCTCCAGGTGCTCCGGTTTCCCTTACAGTCCAAAGACATGCAGGTTAGGTTAACTGGTGACTCTAAATTGAGCGTAGGTGTGAATGTGTATGTGAATGGTTGTCTGTGTCTATGTGTCAGCCCTGTGATGACCTGGTGACTTGTCCAGGGTGTACCCCGCCTTTCGCCCATAGTCAGCTGGGATAGGCTCCAGCTTGCCCATGACCCTGTACAGGATAAGCGGCTACAGATAATGAATGGATGGTTCTGAAGGCATCTTTGCTCTACCGCAAAGTAGCTATAGAAATTTTTATGATGTTTGAATTTGTGGCACTGGGTTTTCATTGGGTTTGGTCTCGAAAGGGTATTGTAACTCAAGTAACCACTCTTTACAACCACAGTGAGCAGAAAAGTATATCTGAATGTATAAGATGTGGAATTTTGAGGTGGATGGTCTACAAGAGTAAAAGACCATGCCTGGTTTCACTTCTATCAGTCAATAACAGGAATCTGAGGCTACAGTGGGGACAGGCATACCGAAACTGGAGAGTTTGTGTTTTTTCCAGATCAGTAGTTTCTGAAATACTCAAACCAGCCCATCGAGCACCGATAGCCATGTCACGGTTAAAGCCAGTGAAGCTCACATTACACTTTTCCATCCATACAGAAAACATACAGAGCTTGTATTTGAGGGGGGAAATTTTTTTTCTTGCATAAGCAACAGCAAACATGCACCAGGAAGTTTCACATTACTCATTTCGTGCTAACATGACTCACTGGACAGGCTGAGCATGGCATTAATGAGTACTGATTAAACTGCTTACATAATCCACGATCAGTTCTTTGCTTGCCTTTAAGTCACACTTCTGTAATATGCATGTGCATTCAGTGGCCACTTTAATAAAAACACCTGTACACTTGTTTATTCATGCATAAACTCATACGGGTACAAGTAAAGAGCTGCACGTCAATCATCTTCGACATCTTTGAAGTGTTATGTGTCCTGAGATGCTTTACTGCTCACCACAATTGTAAAGAGTGGTTATTTGAGTTTCCGTAGACTGACGTAAGAGGAAAATTCCAGGAGATCTGCAGTTTCCATCAGCCATGCTACATATCCATCCATCCATTATCTGTAGCCGCTTATCCTGTCCTACAAGGTCGCAGGCAAGCTGGAGCCTATCCCAGCTAACTATGGGCGAGAGGCGGGGTTCACCCTGGACAAGTCACCAGGTCATCGCAGCATGCTACATATAGATTTAGCATTTTTCTCAAGTCTTATGTATGACCTAAGCATTACCTGATTTGTATCTGCATGATTTTATGACCAGACTGGTCGGGGCAGGTAAAGCATCGTAGCACAAAGATCATCGTTAAATGGTAGCGCGAGCATCACAATGAACACTCTCTTTCCTAGTTAAGATGCTCTTAGCGTTAAGAGGCTTTTGGGAAACCCACCCCAGACTGGTTCCAGCTTACAGGAAGGATACAGTAACTCAAATCATCACTCTTTGCAACCATGGTGAGCAGAAAAGCATCTCAGAATGCACAACCTTGAAGCAAACAGTAGAAGACCAATTGGGTCAATCAAGAACAGGGATCTGAGGGTACCATGGGCACGGTGGTGAACTAGCTATGAAACCTGACTGCATAAAACTTACATCATTAATATGCAAACCTTTTTATCTGACCAGCATCTGTTTCAAGTCAAGTCAAGTTTGTTCGTATAGCGCTTTTAACAATAAACATTGTCGCAAAGCAGCTTTACAGAATTTGAACGACGTAAAACATGAGCTAATTTTATCCCTAATCTATCCCCAGTGAGCAAGCCTGTGGCGACGGTGGCAAGGAAAAACTCCCTCAGACGACATGAGGAAGAAACCTTGAGAGGAACCAGACAAAAGGGAACCCATCCTCATCTGGGCAACAACAGACAGCATGACTATAACATTAACAGTTTTACATGAAGTCAGTTTTATTGATGTTATAAACTCTTCATTGATGGAAACTTGAGTGCAAAACTGTTCATGACAACTGCAGTCCTAAAGTTAGCAAGTCAACTGTAGTCCTCAGCCATACAAGCATTACTGTAAGTGTCCAGAGCGTCCTCCAAGTGTGACTTTCAACTGTCCTCATGGGGCCGTCCTCCACAGGAGCGATGCAATGAGACTCCAACCAGACACAGGGCACGAGGATGGATCAAGCAGGTCCGAGGAGCAGAAGAGGTCAGAATCTCGATCCCAGGACCGACATGTAACTCAGAGGGACAGATTTGGGGGGAGGGAGAGAAAACACAGGTTGTTAGGTATGCCCAATGTCACCTGAATAAGTAGGAACAGTATACATATTGCACTGAGTACAAGCAGGGACTCCGGCAACTAACTATGCAGGGATGAGAGTTTTCCGCTTTTCTGCGGATTTCCGCTTTTTCTGAGCAAAAATCGATATTATGCCAAATCCGTTGAGATTTTTTTTTTCATTGAGGGGGGTGGGGTATGTTCCTTCGTGATACTCAATACTACGACGATGTTACATGTTTACATTTTCGCCATCTTTAGTCTCGCGGTAGAATACGTGTTATCTACAATGTAATTGGCCAAAACATCACTGGCGAGAGCATGATAGCCAATCATAACAGTTCTTACAAGAGTGTGAGAGAGAACAAAAGCCAATCATAACAGTTCTTACAAGAGTGTGAGAGAGAACAAAAGCCAATCATAACAGTTCTTACAAAAGTACCCGCATCTGTTCTATTTTATCGAAACTTGCACATGTTCATCGTCGCTGCGCTTCAAAAATACGTTTCTCTTTCGTATCGGCTTTTTTACTCAAAATGCCGAATAGAATTGACAAGCGAGACGAAGCGAAGGTACGTGAAATCGATGCTGGTATAAAACACAGAGAGAGGACTGACAAGCTCTTGTCTTTGGCCAAAAGGCTGAAGAAGAAGTCGAAATGATCAAATGAAAATGAGAAGTGACTGTGAACTATAAATAATTGTATAAAGTGTACATAGACATTATCCCATAAACTTAGCATTCGTTTGATTTAATACATTGAACATGTATATGATGGTCAGTAAATCTGAATTAATGCTGACAGTTTTGAAAACTTAAATATTTCAAAAGACTTTGAAATCATATGCAACTAATGAGGACATAGGGTGACTGACCTTTTCTCCCGAAGAAATTTTATTTAATATATGAACATTTTGATAATTAATAAAACTTACGTTTTATGTGAATTTAGTTTGTCATTTTTGTTGATCATAAATTATAACCATACCCCTGAATGTAGAATGTGATTTTATTTTGAATTCAAACAATACTCCTATTGATTTGAAACATATTTTCATGTAAATATATAAAAAAGACAACAGATTTTTTATCTACTACAGCTCAGATTGCAGGAAAAGTGGTTTGTAAGGCCTTATTTTTCAAAATTTTCCTGGGGGGGGTATCCCTCCCAGCCAGACCCCCGGCTTCGGGCGCCATCTTGTTTTCTGCTTTTTTGGTGACCACCCACTCTCATCCCTGCTATGACAGCATAACTAAAAGGAGAGAGCCAGAAGGTAACACAGGCATGAGGGAGCCCCGGGACATAAAGCCACAGCCACTACACCGTCAACAAACTCGAGTATGCAAGCGAGCGGGGACTGACAGCATCCATACATCCCAGTTTACCAAAACACTCCATGTCTGAGGACCCTCCAGATCTACACCTTTACCTCATAGGCACCATTAACAAAAGGCTTGACTAAACAGATATGTTTTCAGCCTAGACTTAAACACTGAGACTGTGTCTGATTCCCGAACACTACTTGGAAGGCTGTTCCATAACTGTGGGGCTTTGTAAGAAAAGGCTCCGCCCCCTGATGTAGCCTTCACTATACAAGGTACCAGCAGATAGCCTGCACCTTTTGATCTAAGTAGGCGTGGTGGGTCATAGAGGAGCAGAAGTTCACTCAGGTACTGTGGTGCGAGGCCATTTAGTGCTTTAAAGGTCAATAGTAGTATTTTATAATCAATACGAAATTTGATTGGGAGCCAATGCAGTGTGGATAAGACAGGGGTGATGTGGTCATATTTTCTAGTTCTAGTAAGGACTCTTGCTGCTGCATTTTGAACTAACTGGAGCTTGTTTATGCACTGTAGAACCAGAGCAGGTGGGTGGAGCACAGAAGCACGGCAGGCCAGAACTGAGTTCTCAGAAACTCTTATTTTTAATGATGTGTGGCTTTTCAGCTCATTCACTCTCTCACACATGCATTCGGGTTGATAGAGAGCTCCCTTTCTCTGCTCTCTCTCTTCCTGGTCACTGGGGAAGACACACAAACACAGGTTAACTCACATCAGGTGCAGTGATTCTGCCACTTACCTTCCCTGACTCCGCCCTCCATTCACAGACCGATGCTTGACCACGCCCCCGCTGCCACATGCACTTATTGGAACATCCAGACAGTCAGTGCGTTTACATGCACATCCAAATCGAGCTACTGTCGGTAATCGAGCTAAGGGTCCCAGCAGGGGTGCCAGAGAAATCCAATCCTACATGCACACAAGGAAATCGAGCTATTGTGTGAGGTACATTGTGCACCCGAGCCACAGGTGGCGCTACATGCCCCATCGTGTTGGTACACTTCTGGTTGTCGTCATGAAGAAGAGCTATTCAAGAGTATAAACAAAGTTCTCCTTGTTCCTCCTGACCTCTTCTGCTGCTCACTACTACTACTACTGTTGTCATGCCGACCGAGGCTGTTGTATTTCCCGCTTGTGGTCTCGTCACTCGTCACTTCCGGAAGGGGCAGTGCTGAAGTAAGTAGCTCGATAGGGTTTACATGCACTAAGTAGCTCGGCTACAATCGCATAATCTAGGTCACGTAGCTCGATTACGAGAAATCCAGTTCGGTTCAATTTCAGCCGAGCTAAGGTGTTTCCATGGCATTTAGAACTTCGATTTCAGTCGAGCTACGGCAGAAATTCGATTTTCTCTATGTGCATGTAAATGCACTAAGGCATTACAATAATCCAACCTGGAGGTAACGAAAGCATGAACTAGTTTTTCCATGTCATGTCGTCATGTAGTGACATTAAATTTCTTAGCAATATTTCTGAGATGAAAGAAAGCTATCTGGACAATGTTATCAATGTGAGTTTCGAATGAAAGACTGAGGTCAATAATCACTCCAAGGTCTTTTACTGCTGCACGTGAAGAAACAGAAAGGCCATCCAGAGTTACTGTGTAATCAGAAAACTTACTTCTAACTGCATGTGGTCCGAGTACAAGTACTTCAGTCTTGTCAGAGTTAAGCAGAAGGAAATTAATAAGCATCCACTGTCTAATGTCGTTTATACATTCCTCAATTCTATTAAGCTGGTGTCTCTCATCTGGTTTTGCAGAAACGTACAACTGTGTGTCATCAGCATAACAGTGGAAACTAATACAATGTTTATGAATAATATCGCCCAGAGGTAACAGATATAAAGAAAAAAGTAGTGGATCCAAGACAGAACCTTGTGGAACACCAAACTTTACCTCAGTATGTCTAGAAATATCACCATTTATATCAACATACTGATAACGATCAGTTAAATAAGACCTGAGCCAGGAGAGGGCCGTTCCCTTAACTCCCACAATATTTTCTAGTCCATCCAGAAGAATGGAATGATCAGTGGTATCAAATGCTGCACTAAGGTCAGGCAACACAAGCAGCGAGACACAGCCCTGATCAGATGCCAACAGTAGGTCGTTTACTACTTTAACCAGTGCTGTCTCTGTGCTATGATGAGGTCTAAATCCTGACTGATACATTTCATGGATATTATTCCTATGTAAATATGAGCGTAACTGCTGTGCCACAGCTTTTTCAAGGATCTTGGAGATAAAGGGGAGGTTTGATATTGGCCGATAATTGGACAGCTGACAGGATCAAGATCAGGTTTTTTAATCAGGGGTTTGATAACTGCTAGTTTAAAGGATTTGGGTACATAGCCAATCATAAGAGAAGAATTTATTATTTTTAGAAGCGGTTCAATTACTTCAGGTATTATCTGTTTGAATAGATGTGTCGGTAAGGGATCTAGTACGCAAGCTGAGGCTTTTGATGCCGAGGTTAATGAAAGTAATTCAGTTTCTTTAAGGGGAGTAAAACATTCTAACTGATGATCTGATACAGTTATATTGTTAACTACAGGGTCACTTACATTGTCTGACCTTAAATTAGTAGTTTGAATTTTTTGTCGGATATTCTCAATTTTGTCATTAAAAAAATTCATGAAATCGTTGCTACTACATACTACAGGTGTGCATGTGTCTATAGTGGACTTATTCCAGGTTAATTTTGCTACAGTATTAAATAGGAATCTAGGATTATTTTTGTTATCTTCTATTAGGGAGGAGGGATATGTTGATCTCGCAGCACTAAGAGGTTTTCTATACTTCAGGAAGCTCTCCTTCCACGCTAATTTGAACGCTACCAATTTTGTTTGACGCCATTTACGTTCCAATTTTCGAGTGGTCTGTTTTAATGTGCGAGTGTCATCATTATACCAGGGTGCTAATTTTTTGTCTCTGACCATTTTCCTTTTTAGAGGAGCTACATTATCTAAAGTATGGCGGAATGTTGACTCTAAGCATTCAGTTGCCTGATCAAGTACTGCGGGGGCTGACAGTGACCCAATCAAAGTTGATAATTCTGGGAGATCATTTATAAAGCTCTGTGCAGTAGTTGACGCAAATGTATGTTTAATACAGTAGTGTGGTGAGGTGCAAATACAACCCCGATTCCAAAAAAGTTGTGACAAAGTACAAATTGTAAATAAAAATGGAATGCAATAATTTACAAATCTCAAAAACTGATATTGTATTCACAATAGAACATAGACAACATATCAAATGTCGAAAGTGAGACATTTTGAAATTTCATGCCAAATATTGGCTCATTTGAAATTTCATGACAGCAACACATCTCAAAAAAGTTGGGACAGGGGCAATAAGAGGCTGGAAAAGTTAAAGGTACAAAAAGAGGAACAACTGGAGGACCAAATTGCAACTCATTAGGTCAATTGGCAATAGGTCATTAACATGACTGGGTATAAAAAGAGCATCTTGGAGTGGCAGCGGCTCTCAGAAGTAAAGATGGGAAGAGGATCACCAATCCCCCTAATTCTGCGCCGACAAATAGTGGAGCAATATCAGAAAGGAGTTCGACAGTGTAAAATTGCAAAGAGTTTGAACATATCATCATCTACAGTGCATAATATCATCAAAAGATTCAGAGAATCTGGAAGAATCTCTGTGCGTAAGGGTCAAGGCCGGAAAACCATACCGGGTGCCCGTGATCTTCGGGCCCTTAGACGGCACTGCATCACATACAGGTATGCTTCTGTATTGGAAATCACAAAATGGGCTCAGGAATATTTCCAGAGAACATTATCTGTGAACACAATTCACCGTGCCATCCGCCGTTGCCAGCTAAAACTCTATAGTTCAAAGAAGAAGCCGTATCTAAGCATGATCCCGAAGCGCAGACGTCTTCTCTGGGCCAAGGCTCATTTAAAATGGACTGTGGCAAAGTGGAAAACTGTTCTGTGGTCAGACGAATCAAAATTTGAAGTTCTTTATGGAAATCGGGGACGCCGTGTCATTCGGACTAAAGAGGAGAAGGACGACCCAAGTTGTTATCAGCGCTCAGTTCAGAAGCCTGCATCTCTGATGGTATGGGGTTGCATTAGTGCGTGTGGCATGGGCAGCTTACACATCTGGAAAGACACCATCAATGCTGAAAGGTATATCCAGGTTCTAGAGCAACATATGCTCCCATCCAGACGACGTCTCTTTCAGGGAAGACCTTGCATTTTCCAACATGACAATGCCAAACCACATACTGCATCAATTACAGCATCATGGCTGCGTAGAAGAAGGGTCCGGGTACTGAACTGGCCAGCCTGCAGTCCAGATCTTTCACCCATAGAAAACATTTGGCGCATCATAAAACGGAAGATACGACAAAAAAGACCCAAGACAGTTGAGCAACTAGAATCCTACATTAGGCAAGAATGGGTTAACATTCCTATCCCTAAACTTGAGCAACTTGTCTCCTCAGTCCCCAGACGTTTACAGACTGTTGTAAAGAGAAAAGGGGATGTCTCACAGTGGGAAACATGGCCTTGTCCCAACTTTTTTGAGATGTGTTGTCATGAAATTTAAAATCACCTAATTTTTCTCTTTAAATGATACATTTTCTCAGTTTAAACATTTGATATGTCATCTATGTTCTATTCTGAATAAAATATGGAATTTTGAAACTTCCACATCATTGCATTCCGTTTTTATTTACAATTTGTACTTTGTCCCAACTTTTTTGGAATCGGGGTTGTATTCTTACTCAGACATAGTTTGAATGAGATGAGATAATAATCCAAGATAACTTCAGACTGTAGAAGTATGACTATGTTGTCTACGTTTAACCCGAATGTTAGTATTGGATCGAGAGTGTGACCACCATTATGGGTCAGTCCTATGACATTCTGATTAATTCCTACTGAATCTAAAATGGACACAAACGCTGTTTTTAAAGGGTCTTCTGGGTTATCGAAGTGAAAATTAAAATCTCCGACAACTAAAGCTTTGTCTAAGGAAATAACCAGGTCTGAGATAAAATCTGCAAATTCAGAAAGAAACTCAGAATATGGCCCCGGGGGCCTGTAAATAATAAGTAATGGAATTAAGTGGGTAGACTTATTTTTCGAGGCTACATACAGTACATTATGAGTATGAAGAACTTCAAATGCATTAAATTTATAACCAGGATTTTGTGTTACACCTAGATAATCATTATAAATAACCGCAACGCCGCCTCCTCTGCCAGTTAGACGAGGCTGGTGTATGTAACTGTATCCAGGAGGACTCGCTTCATTTAATGCTATATATTCATTTGGCTTAATCCATGTTTCAGTTCAACAAAGTACATTAAACTCCTGATCAGTAATGAGTTCATTAACCATTAGCGCTTTAGATGTAAGAGATCTAATATTTAATAACCCCACCTTTAGATCAAAGGTGCTGGCAGCAGCTGTACAGTCAGTCTGATCTAATTTTATATTGATTAGGTTACTGGAACAAACTCTCTGAATATTTCTACCTTTTTGTTGAGCTCGGGGAACAGACACAGTCTCGATGTAGTGGACCCTGAGTGACGACTCTGTGCAGCTAGCAGACAGTTGGTTTAGCCTGTTCGTCTGCTCCCTGGCCTTGGCTCTGGATTGTCAGAAATTAACTAGGCCTGTTCTGAGACTATGACCTATGCTGCAGGAAATGAGAGCAGCACCTTCCCGAGTCGGATGGATACCGTCCCGCCCTAACAGGCCAGCAGTGCCCTCAAAATGAGCCCAATTATCTATAAAGCCCACACTGTTTCCTCTTGGTTATCTGCTGTGTTTGTAACAAAGTGTACACATCTCAGCACCATAAAGCACTTTACCTTCTGACTGTCAGTGGAAAATATTTTTAACTACTGCTAGAGTAACCTGAAAAACAGGATAAAGTGTTAGTCCGTTTACAAAATGTCTTTACATGGATTTGAGGTTGAGATAAAAAAAAAAAAACAGGAAGTTTATCATGTAGCCCACAGGGAGCATCCATCCATTATCTGTAGCCGCTTTATCCTGATCTACAGGGTCACAGGCAAGCTGGAGCCTATCCCAGCTGACTATGGGCGAGAGGCGGGGTACACCCTGGACAAGTCGCCAGGGTATCGCAGGGCTGACACACAGAGACAAACAACCATTCACAGTCAATTTAGAGCCACCAATTAGCCTAAACTGCATGCGTTTGGGGGAAAACGGAGCACCCGGAGGAAACCCACACAGACAACATGCAAACTCCACACAGAAAGGCCCTTGTCGGCCACTGGGCTCGAACCCAGGACCTTCTTGCTGTGAGGCGACAGTGCTAACCACCACGACGCCTGGCTACAGGGACGCTTGGGTTAAATTACAGCATCCTGGTCTGTTAAGGACAGAACCTGGAAATAAAAAGCCAATTAAAAAAAAACAGGGAAGCTAAAACATTTTAATTCCAAATGAAAACGCTATTAATGGTTATACTTCAGGTTATAAAAAGCGACTAAATCGAACAGCAGGTTATCTGTTTACAGGGAGCACGTCTGGCCTTTTAATTGGCATCTATTATAAAAACACATGCTAAATCACTTAGAGCACTTGGTGATTTACATGCTCACATGATCAGTGTCACTTGACATATGAAACCAGCAACGTGGACTTTTTCACAGTGTGGTACTGGTGCATTAGGACTGCGCCCCCTGGTGGTCACTGAGAAACCAGTGGTCACTGACTGCAATGCAGCAGAGAAAATAAACTGCTCATGACACAAAGTTCTCATCAAGAGCACTCTGGAGAGAGTCACTCGCAACTTGACCTGACCTGAATCAGGAACTAAGAAAAAACACACTCCTGTAGGTTTAAGTTTAACTTCTCTAACGACAGACTCATGACTCTGTCTGTACAGCGAGGCACGACACGTGAACAGGGTCAATTTTTAAAACAAGAAACACCTGCATCATAAGTCATCTCTGCCTGGTGATTTGTGGAATAGTTAGAAGTAAAATACTTTTGATTTTTTTTTTTTGCATCAGAAATAAACCTGGCACTGACCTGATACCCAGAATCGGTACGGGGTTGATACGAGCAAAAAATGGTCGATCAGATATCAAAGAAAAGAGAACGAATTTGATCCGATCTTCTAACAAACAGAAAAAATTAGAATTGTTTAGACAGGTTTAAAGAGGCTTGATTATATTTTTAGGATGACTTTTATTATGTTTATACGGTACTTTATTATATTTATTATAGTTTAATAGTGCGGCACATGGTGTAGTGGTTAGCGCTGTCGCCTCACAGCAAGAAGGTCCAGGTTCGAGCCCCGTGGCCGGCGAGGGCCTTTCTGTGTGGGGTTTGCATGTTCTCCCCGTGTCCGCGTGGGTTTCCTCCGGGTGCTCCGGTTTCCCCCACAGTCCAAAGACATGCAGGTTAGGTTAACTGGTGACTCTAAATTGACCGTAGGTGTGAATGTGAGCGTGAATGGTTGTCTGTGTCTATGTGTCAGCCCTGTGATGACCTGGCGACTTGTCCAGGGTGTACCCCGCCTTTCGCCCGTAGTCAGCTGGGATAAGCTCCAGCTTGCCTGCGACCCTGTAGAAGGATAAAGCGGCTAGAGATAATGAGATGAGATAGTTTAATAGTTATTTTGGCAGCACGGTGGTGTAGTGGTTAGCACTGTCGCCTCACAGCAAGAAGGTCCGGGTTCAAGCCCAGTGGCCGATGAGGGCCTTTCTGTGTGGAGTTTGCATGTTCTCCCCGTGTCTGCGTGGGTTTCCTCCGGGTGCTCCGGTTTCCCTTACAGTCCAAAGACATGCAGGTTAGGCTAAGCTAACTGGTGGCTCTAAATTGACTGTAGGTGTGAATGTGAGTGTGAATGGTTGTTTGTCTGTGTCAGCCCTGCGATAACCTGGCGACTTTTCCAGGGTGAACCCCGCCTCTCGCCTATAGTCAGCTGGGATAGGCTCCAGCTTGCCTGCGACCCTGTAGAACAGGATAAGCAGCTACAGATAATGGATGGATAGAAGTCATTTTTAGCTCATCCGGCCGCAGGTCAGGCTGGATGAGCTTATGTGATCATGTTGTCGTCTATCCACAAGTTACAAAAATTGCTGCTACTCCTCCTACAGGATTGATCGGATTTCGATCAAACTTGCATACAATGTTCCCCAGGTGGATGTGTATAAAAGTTGTCAAGACAGTGGTGCTACCGGTCATATTTACAATTTTATGGGCGTCTGAAATTTTTGGGTGACTCGTCACAGCAAACACTACTGTTCGTAAACTGATAGGACATTTTCACTGAAACTCATCCAGAAGACTCTAAAGACATGTTCCAACAAGAGTTGTTCACCAGGTGGTGCCACCTGTTGTGGATGTGGCTCCACAAGGGTCATATGCAATTTCACAAAAATCGCTACTCCTCCCACAGTATTGATCGGATTTCAAACTCGCACACAACAACAGTAACAGGTATGAGGTACAGCCTCACTGAAGCTATTTTTCAAGGAACAAATTTAAAATGGGAATCGATATCGGCGAAAATCAAGGATTCAGTATCAGTATCGGATAAGAAACAGCGGTATTGTGCTGATCAGAACTTTTCTGTTTTTTGTATTAGAAGTTCTTTCTTTTATTTTCCTTAATTAAAATGAAGCTTTTAATGTTCTAATACATCCATATTTGCAAATTTAATAAAACCAAAACTCCAGCCTTTGAACAAGTTTAGAATTAAAATATTTATTTCGCTATGAGGACACATTCAAGAGAAAGACTTTTACAGAACAGTGATTTACTGTTTAATCAAGAAAATATCATGCACTGTGAAAATATATATTATATATATAATTTTACAGTGTATGGTCGAGCATAAATCAAGTAACGAGACCGTCAATGATGGCGGAGCTCACTCCGGCCCCATCTAGTCCAGAAGGAACGATCTAAAGTGGGCCACCTTCCTTGTGTAATAAATGTTGCAAGCTATATACACTATGTACAAGCTATATATAGACACTATATATGCCCTAGGAATACTGACCTATTTGCCAGAAAAAATCCAAAACGGCGAGGAATTGACTGCAATTTTTGTTGAACTGCTCATTAAGGCTTAATTAGTCCATAACTTCATTAATAATTGTAGTTATTATTGTAAAATCTGGGTAGAAGTTATATGTGCTCTAGGTCCCCCTACCTTCATGCCAGAAAGAATCGAAATCGGTGAAGAATTGAGGGAGAAGAAGCGATTTGTGTGGAAACTGCTCGTTAGGGATTGATTACTCCACATCTTCATTATTAACTGAAATTATGCAAATTTGAGTAGAAGCTATCTACTGTAAATCCTCTAATATAGGCCAGGGCCTTTATTTCACTCAAGTGCATCTTGGTCCAGGCCATTATTGGAAGGAGGCCAGAATTAGAGGCAGGCCTCTATTTCTATTTGAGCAAAACAGACTACCAGTGGAATGAATAAAAACGAGATTTTGTGTCTATTTGAACCTATAAAATAGGTTCATTTATTAGCCTTCCATGAACACAGGCTGATATTTGAACAACATATGTGAACTACCGTAAATCCTCTAATATAGGCCGGGGACACACGACAATAAACTCTTTATAGCCTCGATTAGAATCTAGTGAACTTGCTCAGCACTACCGCACGCACGACTCTGACACACACTGTAGCGCAACGTGGGGTCCAGAGACTCGCTGAAAAACTCCTCGGGTATTTTTCTGAGTTTACCGAAAATCAGAGTAGAAGGAGCCACCCACCCTCTGTCTGGTTTGAAGCGGTTCTGTAGGACATTGAGCTTTACAGAGTCCGGTGCACATTTTAAGGCATCTGGTTGAAGTTTACCTATGTCTGATAAATCTGATGTCAGTGATAGCGGGCTGACTCGTGGCTCATTAGTAAAGCTATCTGATGGCTCATTTGTCAGCAAGGTGGAGCAACCATCTACTTCTGATCGTAAGGGACATGGGGAGATGTAGGTGTTCTTATATGAAATTCACTGGATGTATGGCTAGTTTCAAACTCAGAGGTAGATGAAGGCAATTCCCTCAAAGGAACTGAGCTCGCATCCAGCTGCAGCGTACTGCTGCTAGGCTGCGGAGGAGTGGAAGCTGCCGGTGCCGTGTTACTAGCTGATACTGGAGAGGACTGGCAAGCAGATGACACCCCTGGATCACTGCTTTTGGACTTTTTCGTAAAAGTCTGAAACAAGCTCGTTTGTTTCAGGGTTCGTTTACTCATTTTTGACTCGCTTCTCAATAAATTCTCGCACAAGCTCTGACTACTGACGATTGTCTGTCTCCGTTTCTCAAAACTGGAGAGAATCTCAGTGGTGCAAGAAAAGTATATCTGCATTGACCAATGAGCTTTCTTGGTCACGCACACCCCGCCCACTCCTGAAGCACACAAATGCGCCGGCACACACACGTCTCTCTCTCTCTCTCTCTCTCTCTCTCTCTTTCTCAAATTATGTTGCATTGCCAAAGCATTCAGGTAACAATTATAATTAAAAAAAAATATCTCTCTCCCCAAGGTACGCCTAGTGCGTACGGCCATACGCCTGGCGGTGCCACTGATCACAATTGTCTTTCAGATCGGAACGATTGTGTAAGGCCACTATGATCTCAGAAACATCGTTGGTTATAGCCCCGGCCTGTATTAGAGTCCGGCCATTATTTACCTCCTCCGACAGAGAGACCGGCCAATATTAGAGTCCCGGCCAGTAATGGAATACAGGCCAGTATTAGAGGATTTACTGTATATGCACCGCAGGCAGACCTACCTTCCTGCCAAAAAGAATAAAAATTGGTGAAGAATTGAGATACAAGAAGCAATTTTCGTGAAATGTGGACAACGCCGGACGGACAACACATGACGGCGTAAACTCATCACCTGTTGGCCAGATGAGCTAATAATCAACATTTTGGGAAACTCCTCTGGAATATCCTTCTAATTAGGAATGGGATAGGAATGAAAATGTAACATGTAATGAATGTAGGACATCTAGATTATAAATTGAGATTTTTGGTTCTATTACATTAAACAAGCGTTTCCGGAATACATGACGTACACTCACTGGCCACTTTCTTAGGAACGCCTGCTGTTTTGTTTTATGCAGTTCTCTAATCAGCCAATCCCTTGACAGCAGGACAATGCATCAAATAAAATCACGCAGATACAAATCAAGCGCTTCAGTTAAATTGTGATCTCAAAGTGTGACTTTCATTTCACTGTGGTATGGGTGTTGGTTTGAGCCAGATGAGTATGAGGTTTGAGTATTTCAGAAACTGCTGATCTCCTCCTGGGGTTTTCACACACAACAGTCTCTGGAGTTTACACAGAATGGTGCGAAAAACAAACAAAAACTAGATAGAACTTGACGCCAGCGGTGTCGATGGGGATGCCTCCGCCTGGTAGACTACACGCCTTATTAAGTTGTGATTTGGGGATGGACATTTGACCTCACAGTAATCTTGACCTGGTGAAATTACTTGTATTAGCCTTGGAGATATTGTGTTCACAAGGCTTTTGGTCAGACATTTGACCTCACAGTGACCTTGACCTTAAACCTTTTGATCTCAAAATCTAATCAGTTTATCCTTGTCCCCAAATGCACAAATGGTGAAAGTTTGGTGAAATTCCTTTCATCTGCCTTGGAGATATTGTGTTCACAAGGTTTTCGGACAGACATTTGACCTCACAGTGACCTTGACCTTAGACCTTTTGATCTCAAAATCTAATCAGTTCATGTTTGTCCCAAAGCGCACAAATGGTGAAAGTTTGGTGAAATTCCCTTCATCAGCCTTTGAGATCGCGTTCACAAGGTTTCGGGACGGACGCACGCACAGACGGACGGACAGACGCACAACCCAAAAACATAATGCCTCCTGCACCTTACGGTGGCGGAGGCATAAAAATCATAGTGAGTGAGTGAGCGACAGTTCTGTAGGTGGAAACAAACACCTTGTTGATAAGAGAGGTCAGAGGAAAATGGACAGATTGGTTCGAGCTTTTTTGCCAGGAAGGATATAGTCACTCATAGCAACTCTTTACAACCGTGGTGAGCAGAAAAGCATCTCAGCAGAAAAGCAACAACAGAAGACCACACTGGGTTCCACTCCTGCAGCCAAGAACAGGAATCTTAGTATCTTTATTAGCTCCTATTAAAGTGGCCGGTGAGTGTAACGTGATTGTGACAAGTGGGTGGAGTTTAAAGCCTTCTTCAAAGATGCTCATTTTCAGATAACATTTTAGCCACAATTGGACAAAAAAATACAAAAACATTTTCCTGTTGAGTTTTGATATTTTTATTACCACAGTCTGAGAGAACGTTATATATGCACGGATTATTGTAACCAAAATGGTTTCTACTTGTTTTCACGCTACAGTATATAATGTCTTGCCTTTAAATATTGAAATATTCCAGACAGGAGTGTGTTCATTTCTGCTGAGTCATAACCATCAATAGTGCCTCAAACTTTTCTTTTCATTTCCAGATCATCATTTTTTATGACATAGTTTAAAAGACCCCTGAGTGGGTTAAAAAACAGTCCATAATGACGTGCACTTTATCCAAATCACCAAACAAGAACCGTTCTTGAAGCACAAAAGAGCCGGTCATTACCGAACAGGACAGAATGACATGGCACTTAATGACTCTGAGGAACGAACCACTGGAGAGGTTTATCTCATCTCATCTCATTATCTCTAGCCGCTTTATCCTGTTCTACAGGGTCACAGGCAAGCTGGAGCCTATCCCAGCTGACTACGGGCGAAAGGCGGGGTACACCCTGGACAAGTCGCCAGGTCATCACAGGGCTGACACATAGACACAGACAACCATTCACACTCACATTCACACCTACGGTCAATTTAGAGTCACCAGTTAACCTAACCTGCATGTCTTTGGACTGTGGGGGAAACCGGAGCACCCGGAGGAAACCCACGCGGACACGGGGAGAACATGCAAACTCCGCACAGAAAGGCCCTCGTCGGCCACGGGGCTCGAACCCAGGACCTTCTTGCTGTGAGGCGACAGCGCTAACCACTACACCACCGTGCCGCCGGAGAGGTTTATCAGTGATGCTTCAGATAAGGGACAAAACATGTCCGAGAGATGAAACTCATTTTTGTGGTTAAATATGTAAATAAAATGTCACATAATTATCTTAAATAAAAAAACAAATACAGATTTGCACTATAAAGTATGATTTAAAGGTTTTGTACACATATATTTTATTTTACATGAGTGAATGTGTTACCAGCACTGTAAATAAACCTTGTCTGAAAGCAGGTTTCATAATTTCTTAACACTTAAAAAATTGTTTAAAGTAAAATAAAACAAACATCATAGCTACTGTCATCAAGTATTCTAATTAATTATTCAAACTCTACACAAGTTTACAATTTGAGAAACATTTTTGTGTAATTTTTAAGCGATTGAAGTCATGTCCAGAGTTTGTCAACACCATAAGATTTTTCAAAAATTAGAAAAAAATCAGGCATTATTGTGGGCAGCTCTCAATCTAAGGACCCCTTTACACTTCCTGCTTGATACACATGCCATGAGGCCACTGCTCTGGTAAGTTAATATTTTATATTTTTCCCCTGAACTAATCTCTTTTAGAAATCATTTTGTGTCACAGCCATAGTGTGTCAACACCATAGTCAATAAAATTCAAGATTTATTTGACTCTTTTTGTAATGAAAGCTTTATTTAACTTTATTATTGAGGCCACAAGCAGCCGGTGAAAAACAAGATGGCTTCTGCCAAAAAAACACAAGTTATGATGAAAAGTAGACTACTTTGTCAACTCCGTCAAACGTCAACTCCATAAGATTTTTTGTCTTATGGAGTTGACCTTGGCCTTATGGTGTTGACAAATGTGTGTCATTTTCCCCATTTAATTCAGTTTTATGAATTAAAATTTAAGTTGTATTATGTCCTATGTATTTTAATGACATTTCTGCATATCCGCGTTGCATAGTTTTTATATATACTTCATATTTATTGAAAATTATCCATCATCCTCACACTGAATTCAGTCTATATATATATATATATATATATATATATATATATATATATATATATATATATAAATAAAACTTTATATACTTACTTTATATACTTATATTATTACTTTATATACGTACTTTACTTAAAGGACCCATGGCATGGTGGTTTGTTGATGCTTTAAACGGGCTCGTGGAGGTTTCCGGATGTTATACCCGCAGCCTTTCTCGAAATGAACCCTCTGCATGTAAATATAGCCTCCTGGGAGAAAGCCCCATTTCAGCGCTTTTCCCAGTGCGTCGTTTTACTAATGAGAAGCAGGAGGCGGGGAAGGGTAGAGGGTGGGCCATGGGGGGAGGGGCTTGACCAAGCTGCGTGCGCACACATACTCACTGCTATCAGCGCCTGTAGCCACGCTGCTAAGACAAAACCCCGTCCTCCCTCGGACTCATTTCGTAAACTCAACGTGACACAGAGAACAGAGTGAGAGTGTTCGGAGTGGTAGTTTACGAACATATAATACCCTAGGCTTGAACACACACTCCATAACCAAAGAGGATAGAAGCAGCAACTACAGCAACATATCGCTTATCCAACAGAAGACATCCATTGTGGAGCAATAGTCAAACATAAGCTCATACGGTAAGTTACAGTCAATTTCCAGACTACACTCAGTTTAACAGAGCATGCTGCATGCTCTTTAGTTTTGTAGCGCAGATTACCTGGCTAACTGCAGGAAGCGGTTAGCTGCACAGCTAATGTAGCCATTGCTAGGCTAACGCACCGATTTTAAAACATGGCAAAACGACCAGTTATACACTTACTTGTTCGGTGTTTGTTGCTGATGCGGCAGGGATGCTTGGTACGGACCCAGGCTTCAGTGACAGTTGATGTGCAAAACCTGCCCTGTACTGTCCCAAGTTGTGGAAACATTCCTCAGGAAAATGCTTCCGACAAACATACACTGACTACGTTTACATGCACATCCAAATCGAGCTGCTGTCGGTAATCGAGCTGAAGGTCCCAGCAGGGTGCCAGAGAAATCCAATCCTACATGCACACAATGAAATCGGGCTATTGTGTGAGGTGCATTGTGCACCCGAGCCACAGGTGGCGCAACACGCCCCATCGTGTTGGTACACTTCCGGTTGTCGTCATGAAGAAGAGCTATTCAAGAGTGTAAACAAAGTTATCAGTTCCGTGTTCTCCATTGCGCGTTTTTCTCCCGTCCATGAATTTTAATATATTCAACTCCTTAAGCTGAATGAGCATGAACTCTGTCTCCTCATTGCTCCAGAAGTGCACGTTTCTGCTTGCCTGTGGCAGTGGGGGCGTGGTCAAGCGCCGGTCTGTGACAGGAGGGCGGAGCCAGGGAAGGTGAGTGGCAGAATCACTTCACCTGACGGTAATTAACCTGTGTTTGTGTGGCTTCCCAGTAACCGCGCCCTATTTAAGGAGGCAGAGGGAGAGCAGAGGGGACAGCTCATCCCGGGACTAGAACACAGCGCGCGCGCGCGCGTGTGTGTTTTTCTCTCAAGAATAAAAGTAGGCTGTTAAACTGAAAAGTCTGACAATAAAAAGCCTATTAGTACCAGAAGCTTTGTCCTGCCGTCCTCTGTGCTCCACCCACACTTCAGAGAGCTCTACATCGCCATTTTCTCTTCTTCGTTTGTTCCTCCTGACCTCTTCTGCTGCTCGCTACTACTGTTGTCATGCCGACCGAGGCTGTTGTGTTTCCCGCTTGTGGTCTCGTCACTCGTCACTTCCGGAAGTAGCTCGACAACTAGCTCGATAGGGTATACATGCACAAAGTAGCTCAACAGAAATCGCATAAACTAGGTCGTGTAGCTCGATTCCGAGAAATCAAGTTCGGTTCAATTTCAGCCGAATTAAGGTGTATACATGGCATTTTGAACTTCGATTTCAGTCGAGCAACGGCAGAAATTCGATTCTCTCTATGTGCATGTAAACGTAGTGAGTGTCTTAGGTAGACTCGACGGCGTATTATTGAAGTAAATAAAATTAAGCCACTGCGTCTTCAGGGGCTCTCCTGTCGGCAGTAAAAACAGACTCTTTTCTGTGTTGTCACATCCATGTACAGCGCAATTTCCATGTTTCGCTCGCTTAGGTGATGCCATGTTGTTGTGTCCTCTATGGTCTCCTCACTACAACTGGGCAGGGCAATCCATACAGTGGGGGGGCGTGGGGATCATCTCCCTTGCTGACGTAGTAAAGGGAAGAGTTTATCAACGCGCCGTTTTGACGCGCCATTCTCAAATGTTGGGCATAGTTTGGTTTACACATTATGAAATTTCTAGCCACTGGGGTGACTTAAGAAGGTCAGAGGAACTCATTTTAACGTTAAAAAACCTCAGAAAGTGAAAATTTCATGCCATGGGACCTTTAAGTATACTGAAGTTTACTTAAGCATTTTAACCCATTAAGACACGGCCCCTGCTATACGTTTGTTGTTATCGGAATGACCAAGTCGTAATGTATGAATAAAGAGTCTTTGTTATGTCATAGTGTTGTAGTACTATAGTAGTAACATGTTTTCAGCAAATGGTAAAGCGTTCCTCTGGTGGAATGACGCATATTATGGGGTTAAGTATGCAAATGAGTGTGTGTGTGTGTGTGTGTGTGTGTGTGTGTGTGTATTCCTTACTAATTGCAGCATTGTACATTTCAGGCTAGAATGGCAAAAGGGAAGCATTTAGTAGAGGAGCGAAAGAAAAGGAACAGAGAGTACCAAAAAAGATGGAGGGAGAAAATGAACAGGCAGCCAGAAGTTAAGGAGGAGTTTTTGAAAAAGGAAAGGGAAAGATGGGCAAAAAGAGCTAAAGATGGAAAAGTAAAGAACATCTCTGATATGGAAGAAAGAGAAAAAAACAGAAAAGAAAGGTTTGGAAGCATGCACAGAAGGAATCCAGGGAGCGTAGGGGGAAAGCTGAGGAGGGCTGGCAGAGTCTGAGTACCCCACCAGAGTCTCCTTTAGAGATGAGTTTTGAGGAACCGAGAAGTAGCAGGCAGCAACTTGCTGGTGAACGATTAAGAATCAAAACAAGAAAAAGGCATGCGAGAGAAATGAAGGCACTTCATGAGAAACTCAAGAACGTACAAAAAGAGAAAGATAAATTAAGAAAGCGATTAGAACGCAAGAAATTCATTCCACATCAAAACACACAGGATTCACCTCGGACTAAAACGCAGTCGATGCTCCGAGGGAGCAAACTCAGAAATCCACTAATAAAAAAACCCTGCTCTTCCACCACGCTTTGAGTAAGGAATTGCAAAAATCTGGCAAAATATCTGGCAAAATCCTCAAGAAATATCGCATGATTCATCGGGTCCGTGAGTTTGGTTTCAGTTACAAACAGCTCAGAGAAAAGACACCAAAGCAAAGAAAGCCAAATTTTCTCCACATGATCAAGAGTTTGCATTTTTTTTTTAAAACAATGCTAGAATGACAACAGATAAGCAAGACACCATCACAAGAAACAAAGTGAAACGTCAAAGAATGATAATGATAGACACCATGCAGAATCTTCACCATTCATTCATAGATCAAAACCCAAGCATTCAACTTAGTTATTCATCTTTCTGTGCACCTTCTATATTACACCACCCAGAACCTCAGATAGGAAAACTTGTCAGTGTCAGTACCATGAGAATGCCAAATTGATGCTTGATGTTCTGAAATCTTACAAAGCTGTGTCATCCAGCAAACTCGAGGAGACATTTCAACTTGTGTGTTGCTCTCCAGCTAGTGAATCCTGTCTATTGCGAACCTGTGCAAGATGTCTTCATAAATCTTCAAGTCTCCCTTTAGAGCAAGGAAAAACAGAAGTTGAATGGAAGCAGTGGGAACGTGTCGAAGACCAAACAGAAGAAGGTGCTCACTTTCACACCAGACTTAAGACACACTGGTACACTGTCAGAGCTTATGGTTCTATACCAAGAAAAATTAAGAAATGAAACAACCACCCATGTCCATCTAGTTCAAAATCAAACCAAAGAGTACAGAAACATGATTAGAAATTGCAATGACACAACAGTGATTGTACATGTTGACTTCTCTGAGGCATGGAAATGCAAATACAGTTCTGAAGTGCAGTCTTGTCATTATGGGCAAAACCTCCCACAGATTACACTTCACACAGGCATGTTTTACACCAAACATGAAAAACAAGGGTTCTGCACAATTTCAGAGTCCAAGCGCCAAGATGCAGCAGCTATATGGGCCTACACGGATAACGTGCTGACCAGTGGCGGCTGCTGGTTTTTAAAACAGGGGAAGCCCATTTTACGCATTCATCGTAAAACCTGTAGGCCGGATATCAAAGCATAGAAAGGTGTGCCCCATTAGCATAGTGAACTCGACAACCCTACCTAGTGGCAGAAAGTATTTTTGCTTGTACATTTCATGTTATAGTCTGGCTTGCCAGGCTAGTGCCTCATATCCTTAATCAAAAATATCAAACATCCAAAAATCACTGGCTATTCAACGAAGAGCCTTGAACATCATACCCTGATATGCAACACAGAGTCTTTAACACAACACCCAGCTGTGCAACACATCCTTGAACATCTTCTGCAACACAGTCTGGAAATTCATAACCAGGTAGGCTATGCAACACACAGAACCTTGAATATTATACCCAGGTATAACCTATAACACAGAGCCCACCATTCTCTTAACATTACTGAACAATATACACACTTCAGATTCATGAACATTATATGATGCACACTATTTATACACAAATTCTGCCCTCCGCTCCTTTTCCAGAAAATGGTCTGTGACCCTGTCATACCAGCTGGTTGTGCTTTCCAGAGACTTCACCAATTTCTGTTAGCAGCTAGCACTGCAGATCCCAATAAGGCTCAAGCTAGCCTACAACCAGATTGAACTACAAATTAAATAAATGAGTGAATTCACGAATGATCAAACTGATAGAATGGATGAAAGTTAACGGAACACAATGAGTAATATTTACATTTATTTACAGAGTAATGTACAGAGACATCAATGAGAAGAAACGTTTATATGAAAAGAAAGTCGGACAGCACTTTGGCACACGACTACACTTTCTCGACATCTGCTGGGGACTGACTGATCATACTTCCGTGTTCCTCGCCGACGCCGAAGTACAGAGCCCGCCCTCCTCATGTCTTTCAAACACTACCTCCAATAATCCTTCATCAGCCTGGCTTCTTGTCCCTCCCACTGTCTCGTTTAGTCCCAGAGAAGCCCGGCTTCCCTGGAAGTGACGATTTTGTCGATTTTAACCAATAACGACTAACCGAAATTGGCTGTTCAGAGCCGTCTCATAGACTGCAACGGATACCCGGCTGCCAGCCATAGAGCCCACTGAAATAAGAAAGGTTACAGCCAGTGTTGCCAGATTGGGCGGTTTTAAGTGCATTTTGGCGGGTTTTGAACATATTTTGGCTGGAAAACGTCAGCAGTATATCTGGCAACGCTGGTTACAGCCTGGCAGCAAAGGTGATTCTCGTAGCGAACTGCAAGTTCATCAGACATCACTCAAATAAGTTACAGGATAGTTATGAACGTAAATACAATCTTGGGCATATATTATGTTATGCAAGTTATTGTTTTAATGAGAATTCAACGTCGTAGATGCCGCAGTTTGGGGAGAGAATTTTAGGGGCAGCTCGGCTTCCCTTGTTGTCTCTGAGAAATCGCCCCTGGTGCTGACAGACATTCATTCCAGATTCCCACACATTGACACAGTTCACTTCTGGTCTGATGGTCCAAGCAAGCAATACAAAAACAAAAAGAACTTCCTCCTCCTCTCTGCCATTCCTTTTCAAATGGGGTTCAAGAATGTAACATGGAACTTCTTCCCCACATCCCAAGTTAATTTTTTCTTTAAAAGGATATTTTATTACATTGTTTCAAGTTGCTACAATAAAAACACTGCATTTCCAAATTAAATGTGTGTACTTTATATTGCTTAATACCATTGTTTGTTATGGAGGATAAAAACTAAATGTATAAAGTCACATACCGGTAAATATAGTCAATAACATCTTAATAAATTAACTTTTAAAAGTAATATTACTAGTTTGAAAACACAGACAGAATGACACAGATTAAAGCAACCTCCAAGAGTAAAAATGCCTAGAAAAACTTTAAAATAATATATATATTTTTACATTTCTTTGTGTCTTATGGTGTTGACAAAATCTCTGACTTGCCCCGCAAACATGAAAATAATGTTAAAAATCTGGACCTGGGAGATTGTCCGAAAACTGTATAAGAGGGCCAACACCTTGTGCAACCATAATATATGAATACGTTTTGGAAATAATGAGATTTTATTGTTAGAAAATCAAAACCCCTTTTGTCCCTGATTTCAAGAATGACTGTTATACAAGTGCAAATTTCTCTCATCTCACACTAATCAGCAAAAATGAAATAATTATAGAATTCATCTTCTCCATCTCAGGAGTGTGGCCACATGCACAGAGCAAGGTGCCACCCTGGGAATAAGCCTTACCACACAAAATCTGAAATTAAATCCAATCTACATGACCTTTACCATCATATCTCTCAAGTACTGTAAAGAGAAATTCATCAGTATATAACACCAGAGGAAGAGATAATATTCATATTAGTAAAATTATATCTACATCTGGTCAAAATGTCATGTGCCCATTCTATGGCTGTGCTGTTTAACAGTCTTCACCCGGAGGTGAAATCTGCTCGTAGTGTTGGGGAGTTCAAGTCAACATACCGGAGACACTGCTTGTGAATGTTCCACTGAGACTTTACCCATGAAAATTAATATCATTACTATTTAGATTTATATTATTATCTCATCCAGCCGACAGGTGATGAGTTTATGCCATCATGTGTTGTCCGTCGTCCATCTGTCAGTCCACATTTCACGAAAATTGCTTCTTCTGTCTCAATTCAAGTTAAGTTTATTTGTATAGCGCTTTTAACAATAAGCATTGTCGCAAAGCAGCTTTACAGAATTTGAATGACTTAAAACATGAGCTAATTTTATCCCTAATCTATCCCCAGTGAGCAAGCCTGTGGCGACAGTGGCAAGGAAAAACTCCCTCAGACGACATGAGGAAGAAACCTCGAGAGGAACCAGACAAAAGGGAACCCATCCTCATTTGGGCAACAACAAACAACATGACTGTAACATTAACAGTTTTAACATGAAGTCAGTTTCGTTGAGGTTATAAACTCTTCATTGATGGAAACTTGAGTGCAAAACTGTTCATGACAACTGCAGTCCTAAAGTTAGCAAGTCAACTGTAGTCCTCAGCCATAAAAGCATTACTGTAAGAGTCCAGAGCGTCTTCCAGGTGTGACTTTCAACTGTCCATATGGGGCCGTCCTCCACAGGAGCGATGTGATGAGACTCCAACCAGACGTAGGGCATCAGGATGGATCAGGCAGGTCTGAGGAGCAGAAGAGGTCAGAATCTCGATCTCAGGATTGACATGTAACTCAGAGGGACAGATGGGGGGGGGGGTGTCAATTCTTCACCGATTTTTATTCTTTTTGGCAGGAAGGTAAGTCTGCCTGGGGTGCATATAGCTTCTACCCAAATTTGCATAATTGCAATTAATAATGAAGATATGAAGTAATTAATCAATCCCTAATGAGCAGTTTCCACACAGATCGCTTCTTCTCCCTCAATTCTTCACCGATTTGATTTTTTTCTGGCATGAAGGTAGGGGTACCTAGGGTGCATATAACTTCCACCCAGATTTGCTTCATTACAATTATTAATGAAGTTATGGACTAATTAAGCTTTATTGAGCAGTTCGAAAAAAGGTCAATTCCTCACCATTTTGGATTCTTTTGGGCAAATAGATCAGTATCCCTAGAGTGTATATACTGTAGCTTGCAACATTTATTGTGCAAGGAAGGTGGCCCACTTCAGATTGTTTCTTCTACACAGGGCCGGCGTGAGCTACATCGTCTCGTTAACATTTATTATATTATAAAATGATAACTTCTCCAACCAGCTTGGTCTTGGGCAGTGCACACGATGTTATCCTCTGAGAAACAATTGTTGGGGTCAATCCATTCCTGAACTTGGCAAGAGAAGGATCTCCCAGTGGGTCTTCTCCCATGAGGCAGCTCATACAACTCATACAACGCGTAGATGTTAACGGGTTCGTCCTTCTCCATGCGTAAAATGTGGCCAAAGAACATGAACTGATGAAGGATGGCCATCAAAAGCAAAGCGCTGGTGTTAGTGAGATCATAAATTCTGTCATTTGAGACTTTACCCAAGTGTTTGATGTTCCACATGATCCTGTAGCATGAGATGGTGAAAGCATTTAGTTCAGCACCCATGTCCTTGGAGATTCTCCATGTTTCACAGCCATACAATAGAACAGACAGACATGCTGTCTGAAACAGGTGGAGCTTCAAGTCCAAAACTATTGACTGTGAGTACCAGATCTTATAGGGGCAAGATTGAGTGGAATAACGGTTTTATTCTATCCACAATCACAGGATTTTGAGAAATGGAGCATTTTTAATTTTTGCAAATTTGATCAATAAAAACTTGATGCAAAACGGCCGACAAAATCATTTCCAGCCCTGTGATGACCTGGCGACTTGTCCAGGGTGTACCCCGCCTTTCGCCCGTAGTCAGCTGGGATAGGCTCCAGCTTGCCTGCGACCCTGTAGAACAGGATAAAGCGGCTAGAGATAATGAGATGAGATGAGAAAATCATTTCCGCTTAGAATGTAAACAAACCAGCGAAATGACAGTAGCAAGTTGTGAAAAAAGCGATAATAATGCTTGAAAAAAAGGATATGTTCTTACCATCAAATACTTTCATTCCATATTTTGTTGCTTTTTTTTGTATTTTGTTTTTGAGTAGAGTTTTTATTTTGTCCTCGGTTGGTCCAGCAACACGCTCTGCCATTTTCTTCTTCTTTAAGGTTTTTTTGGTGGTTGGCAAACCAACTTAAATGGTGCATTGCCACCACCGACTGGGCTGGAGTGTGGAACAGGAGATCTCATCTCATCATCTCTAGCCGCTTTATCCTGTTCTACAGGGTCGCTGGCAAGCTGGAGCCTATCCCAGCTGACTACGGGCGAAAGGCGGGGTACACCCTGGACAAGTCGCCAGGTCATCACAGGGCTGACACACAGACACAGACAACCATTCACACTCACATTCACACCTACGGTCAATTTAGAGTCACCAGTTAACCTAACCTGCATGTCTTTGGACTGTGGGGGAAACCGGAGCACCCGGAGGAAACCCACGCGGACACGGGGAGAACATGCAAACTCCGCACAGAAAGGCCCTCGCCGGCCACGGGGCTCGAACCCGGACCTTCTTGCTGTGAGGCGACAGTGCTAACCACTACACCACCGTGCCGCTGGAACAGGAGATATTGGGGCGAAACAAGCAAACAAATCCATTACTCTTTTAGCTATTTCTGTTTCTTTTAAATACTTGAAAACAAAGTGATGTATCTGACTTGATGCGCTCTGCCATTTTGTTTTTCTCTACTCACAGTATATGCGCTGATAGCCTAGTAGTAGAGTAGCCAATCATTTTGTCCAGTGAATGTGGACAGAATAATTGTCATGTTTTATTGTCATATGTTGCTGCTACTGCAGCATCTTTGGAAATCAGTGTAAACTGAAAGATTTCTGTAGATAATAAAGTATTATTATTATTATCTCAGAGCAGTCTATTAGCCTGATTCAAGAGTCGTATCTAGCTTGTGTTTGTTTTGAATCCCTGTCTCAGCTTCGTAGCTGTTTAGACCAAATAATGGCTATTAGGAACTGGAGAGCAACTTCGAACACAATACAACAGTATCATTTTCCTTGATGTTGGATCTGTCTCAAGAAACAAACCAGCTATTATAAAACAGATCGTTTGGGTTCTAAACTCCGATTGGCTGATCCATGTAAAGTTTTCACTGTTATAAGATTCCTATATACACCTGTGTTCCAAATTATTATGCAAATCATATTTTCTCAGATTTTCCTAAATTATCTATATTAATGGCAGTCATCATGATTTTCCAGTCATCAACCATTAGAGTACAATTCAAATGTTTTTGAACGAACCTCCCAATGATAACAGTAAATTTTTAAGAAATAAAAAACACAAATGTACCCAAAATGCATGTTCCAAATTATTACGCACAATTGAGTTTCCAAACATTTTGTCATAAAGAACAAAAAATGGTCATGTGTGAGATTAGAAACATTAGCAGGTCATGACTAACTGAAATGTAACTGAAATCAAACACTATTTAAATCAAAACATTATCACAAGTGAAGCCACATCTGAACATAGGACCCCTTGTTGAAAAGGACCTTCTCAAGTCTTCCATCCATTGAATTTGTCAGTTTTTGGATAGTATCTGCTGGAACTGCCTTGCATGAGGACAGAATAGCCTCCCAGAGCTGTTGTTGAGATGTGAACTGCCTCCCACCATCATAAACACTTCTCTTGATGATGCTCCAAAGGTTCTCAATAGGGTTGAGGTCAGGGGAGGATGGGGGCCACACCATAAGTTTGTCTCCTTTGATGCCCATTGCAGCCAGAGATGCAGATGTATTCTTTGCAGCATGACATGGTGCATTGTCATGCATGAAAATGATCTTGTTTCGAAAAGCACGATTCTTCCTTTTGAACCATGGCAGGAAGTGTTCTTTGAGGAACTCCACATACGTTATGGATGTCATCTTCACACCATCAGGGATCCTAAAAGGGCCGACAATCTCTCTCCCCATGATTCCAGCCCAAAACATCACTCCACCACCTCCTTGTTGGCGCCGTAGCCTTGTTTGCATGGGGTGGCCGTCAACAAACCATCCACCACTCCATCCATCTGGACCATCGAGGGTTGCACGACATTCATCGGTGAACAGAACAGTTTTGAAGTCAGTCTTCATGTATTGCCTGGCCCACTGGAGCCGTTTCTGCTTGTGTCCAATGGATAGGTGGAGGTCGAAACGATGGCTTACGCACCGCTGCAAACCCCTGGAGGACCCTGCATCTTGTTGTTCGGGGCACGTTGGAGGCACCAGCAGCTTCAAAAACTTGTCTGCTGCTATGACAGGGCATTTTTACAGCTGCTCTTTTGATCCAACGTATTTGCCTGTAGGAAAGAGTCCTGGATTTTCCATTATCAGCACGCACACGTGTGTGCTCTGAATCAGCTACATACTTCTTGATAGTGCGATGATCGTGATGAAGTCTCTTGGCAATTTTGATTGTTGCCATGCCTTGACCCAAACATTCAACTATTTGTTGCTTTTCAGCAGCCGACAGGTCCTTTTTCTTGCCCATTTCGGTTGAAAATGGTAGCCTGCTTAATAATGTGGGACAACCTTCTTTTGTAGTTTCCCCTTTAATTGGACTCACCTGCCAAACTAATTAGCACAGGTGTCTTCAACTGGTTTCAGTGATATACAGAGCCCTGATACACATTACCATTCATGAGTTTAACTGACAAACAAAAAATATCTTACCTTACCACTCTTAAACACTTGTTGCATAATAATTTGGAACACAGTGCAAATACACCAGGTTAAGCTGATTACGCTAACTTTGTCCATTATCTTGATTAGCAACTAAATCTATATTGCATGGCAGAAGAATTGTTTATTGTTAACGTTATTCATCATAAATGTAATTAATTATTCTTTGAACAGGATTTTGTATTGTTTTCATCACTGTTTTAGAAATAACACCCAAAGTCATGCATTACATTACAGACAAAGGGATTTTAGACCCTCAGTTTTCCATCATGCCCAAGAACACTGACTACGTTTACATGCACATCCAAATCGAGCTGCTGTCGGTAATTGAGCTGAAGGTCCCAGCAGGGTGCCAGAGAAATCCAATCCTACATGCACACAACTGAAATCGGGCTATTGTGTGAGGTGCATTGTGCACCCGAGCCACAGGTGGCGCAACACGCCCCATCGTGTTGGTACACTTCCGGTTGTCGTCATGAAGAAGAGCTATTCAAGAGTGTAAACAAAGTTATCAGTTCCGTGTTCTCCATTGCGCGTTTTTCTCCCATCCATGAATTTTAATATATTCAACTCCTTAAGCTGAATGAGCATGAACTCTGTCTCCTCATTGCTCCAGAAGTGCACGTTTCTGCTTGCCTGTAGCAGTGGGGGTGCCGGTCTGTGACAGGAGGGCGGAGCCAGGGAAGATGAGTGGCAGAATAACTACACCTGACGGTAATTAACCTGTGTTTGTGTGTCTTCCCAGTAACCGCGCCCTATTTAAGGAGGCAGAGGGAGAGCAGAGGGGACAGCTCATCCCGGGACTAGAACACAGCGCGCGCGCGTGTGTTTTTCTCTCAAGAATAAAAGTAGGCTGTTAAACTGAAAAGTCTGACAATAAAAAGCCTATTAGTACCAGAAGCTTTGTCCTGCCGTCCTCTGTGCTCCACCCACACTTCAGAGAGCTCTACATCGCCATTTTCTCTTCTTTGTTTGTTCCTCCTGACCTCTTCTGCTGCTCGCTACTACTGTTGTCATGCCGACCGAGGCTGTTGTGTTTCCCGCTTGTGGTCTCGTCACTCGTCACTTCCGGAAGTAGCTCGACAACTAGTTCGATAGGGTATACATGCACAAAGTAGCTCGGCAGAAATCGCATAAACCAGGTCGTGTAGCTCGATTCCGAGAAATCAAGTTCGGTTCAATTTCAGCCGAATTAAGGTGTATACATGGCATTTTGAACTTCGATTTCAGTCGAGCAACGGCAGAAATTCGATTCTCTCTATGTGCATGTAAACGTAGTGAGTGTGATAAAATAACTCACACAAGCCGTCTAGTGCCTTATTGCTTTATTCAAGTGGAATGTCATATGCATTTCTGTGGTGTCACTGAGGTTCTCAAATAAATTAATGCAAGGGTCTGTGGAATTTAAGATTTTTCAACAGGCTGATAACTAGCTCTACTTCATGAACCCCCAGGGGTCCCTGAATCCCACTGCCCCATTTTCCACCCCACGTCTAAACACTTGGACGTGTCACCGCTGAATCCGGAGGTAATCCCCGAGTTTGCTAACACATGCCAGTTGTTTAGAGTCGACACAGCTGAGAGAGAGAGAGAGAGAGAGAGAGAGAGAGACCTCAAGAATCACAGTTGTGGTTTGGATCTCGCTCTTTAATACACTGTAATAAGATGACAGATATAATACAGCTTAAAATATGCTGGAGCAAATGGATGAGGGAAAAAAAAAAGAAAAAAAAAAAAAAAAGAAGTGCCATGGTCATGAAATCCATTATTACAAATCCGTCACATACAGTATGATCACGTTTCAGCCTCAAATTCCATCTTGCAGAGCCTCGGACAAGGAGATCTTTTCAAATGTTGTCTTTTTAAGGTACTGTAAACGTGTGGCTATGAAGCACCCCAGGAGTTCCTTCTTGGCCCTTTGCGTACGTGTGGTTCGGTCAGCGTTTGGACGTGAGCGTGAGAGTGGAGGAGACTCGGAAGATTTGAGGCAGCATATTGCTGAGCTGGTAGAACATTTCCTCGGAGATACTCTGTCAAATAAAGCAGAATGTTGGAAGGACACAGTGCTTACTATGCAGAAACACGGAGCACCAAAGAAATCTGTGTACATCAGGAAATGAGCAATGTGGAACGTTAATGAGTATAAGGTAATGGATTTGAAGAAAGTTTTATGTAATACGGTCTTATAAGTTGGCTTTGGGTTAATACACATCCCAATAAATGCTACCAATCATTAGTGATTTTATAAGGAATAAACCACAACTTAATTAAAGGAAGCTTTTAAAGGAAATGAATCAACATTAAGTGGTGTGATGCGGCTCAATACAACACGGCGTTACTGTGAAATTAGTTATATTCCTACAACAGCATGTCCTGAAGTGTTTTATTCCTTTCATACCACAGCAACTAAATGTTTTTCCATTTATTGTTACATATAATTACTTTTATTCTATTCACATTCACTGGATATGAGCAATTGCATGCTCTGATTGGCTACTCTACTGCTAGGATATCAGCTCATATACCGTGAGTAGAGAAAAAGCAAAAAAACAAAATGGCGGAGCGTGTTGCTGAACCAACTGAGGATGAACTACTCGAAAACAAAACCACAAAAAATACAAAAAAAGCAAAAAAAAAAAAAAATAGAATGAAAGTATTTGATGGTATGAACATATCTTTTTTTTATTTTTCAAGAATGATTATTGTAGCGGGCAGCACGGTGGTGTAGTGGTTAGCGCTGTCGCCTCACAGCAAGAAGGTCCGGGTTCGAGCCCCGTGGCCGGCGAGGGCCTTTCCGTGCGGAGTTTGCATGTTCTCCCCGTGTCCACGTGGGTTTCCTCCGGGTGCTCCGGTTTCCCCCACAGTCCAAAGACATGCAGGTTAGGTTAACTGGTGACTCTAAATTGAGCGTAGGTGTGAATGTGAGTGTGAATGGTTGTCTGTGTCTATGTGTCAGCCCTGTGATGACCTGGCGACTTGTCCAGGGTGTACCCCGCCTTTCGCCCGTAGTCAGCTGGGATAGGCTCCAGCTTGCCTGCGACCCTGTAGAAGGATGAAGCGGCTAGAGATAATGAGATGAGATTATTGTAGCATTTTTCACAAATTTTTACAGGGAGGGACAGAGCAGGCTATACTTCCTTAGGAGGCTGCGGTCCTTTAACATCTGGAGGAAACTCCTGTGGATGTTCTATCAGTCTGTGGTCACCAGTGTCCTGTTTTACACCGTGGTGTGCTGGGGGGGGCAGCACATCCAAGAAGGACACATCCAGGCTGGACAAACTGATCAGGCGGGCCGGCTCTGTGGTCGGCATGAAGCTGGACTCTCTGGTGACGGTGGCAGAGGTCTATGGACAAACTATTGAACATCATGGATGATGCCAGTCACCCTCTGCACACCGTCATCAGCAACCAGAGGAGCCTGTTCAGTGACAGAATGCTCCTTCCCAAGTGCAGGACGAACAGACTCAAAAACTCCTTTGTCCCTCACGCCATCAGACTGTACAACTCCTCTCTGGGGGGGAGGAGGGGTAACAGGAGGACAGAGGACGGGAAGGAGCAGTAGCCTAGCCTGACAATAGAGAGCGTGCACGTGACGTCATGAGGTCACGTGATATTTGTTTATCTGCCATAGAGCCCTGCACTCCCGCGGGTGTCCCGCGGGACCCGCCGCAAAGCAGTGCGGCGCGGGACAAATTTTGAAAGCTCATTGCGGGCGCAGGCAGGAGCAGGAGTGCACATATACGGGTGCGGGCGGGAATGCACATATGCAGGCGCGGGCGGGAGCGGTGATGAGCTGCAGTCCCGCTAACTAAAAACGTGTTTAAAATAAAATTTATAAATTATTAATTTATGTCTATCATATATAATTTGTGCTGGATATTTTATTTGGCATTAATAAAAACATTTTAAGATGCCTAAATTTGCAGAGAGAGTCAGATTGCCAGATTGAGTGAGGAATGGCATCTTAAATTTGCCATTGATCACCCTAATGGGAAATCCTTTGATCACTCTAATAACTCGCCGTTCACACCCAGCCTCCAGTGACCCACACTAAGGCTACATCCACACGACAACGAGATGTTATTTAAAAATATATCACGTCCAAATGGGCAACAATCAGTAAAATATCAGGTCCATATGGCAACGCAACGCTTGCTGAAAATGATGCAATACACATGCCACACCTCTAGGGGCGCTGTAAGACGGTCCCTTCGGAGACACCAGAACAATAGAAGAAGTAACGACGCATGCGCATAAACTATTATGCGCAAGACTTCATATTAGCCACAAAGTCAGGAAAATCTGTTCGTAAAATTACATTATAATGACCAAATACAATGAAAAGTATTTTTCCAGTCACACCTGTGAAAGGTAATCCCATGTGATCTCGTTTGGACAGAAAACCTGTTGGTACAGTTAAACGCAGCTAATCTTTATTCTCCGCTTTGACCTTTCCAAAATGGCGGCGAGGATGACGTATGATTCTACGCGGAAGGCGGCGTCTTCAATGGTCCGGAATAAAGTGAATGCTACACGTTGATGGAATTAATTTGTTGTTTCTCACCTGTGAAAGGTAATCCCATGTGATCTCGTTTGGACGGTAAACCTGTTGGTACAGTTAAACGCAGCTAATCTTTATTCTCCACTCTGACCTCTCCAATATGGCGGCGAGGATGACGTAGGATTCTATGCGGAAGGCGGCGTCTTTAATGGTCCGGAATAAATTGGATTAATTTGCTCCTCTACGCCCTTTTTAAGGAATGTATTGTCGGACTTAAATCAACATCTGAAGAGGTGAGATCGCTCCTTTTTTCCCCTATTTTTGCTGGCGGGATTGCACCATTACACAATAAATATTCACAGTGAAAATATTTTGTAAGCGCGTTTCATGAACCAAGTTATAGGATTTGTTGACAACTCGCACCGCAATGAGATCATTGGCACTACTGGTGTTAAGAATCAGACCATTTCATAAATGAATATTTTGCTGTAGAGCTGCAGTGTTTGTACAATTGCATGTTTTTGCTTCACTATTACTGTCACTATTCTGCTTCTTGCATTACTACTGTGAACTAACACTGAACATAATAATAATAATAATAATAATAATATCCAAGCTCGTGTTTCACTCTCACTGGTGCTCTGTAAGGCTTTTTCCTGGTGATATTCGTTACACTTCTACCCGGCGTGAAGCACTCACAGTCATGTGGTTGTGACGTCATCGTAAACAAATCCATTCTACTCATCCAGACGACTTCACAACGGCAACGTTGCCAGATCTTTCCACTCTGGAACCCGTTCTCAAAAAGATTGCGTTTTGGGCACCCAAAACGCCGGTGCCGTGTGGACGCCAGGCCTAAACGATAAGCAATTGTATCGGAGTCACCTGAATCCGTTGCCGTGTGGACAGGCCCTAACATGATGCCTCAATGACACCTTAGATGAGCTGGTCATCAGAATTCTGATTCTGATCCAGGAGAGGATAAATATCTCTCGTACGTTTCCGATTCCTTTCCTCTTCCGTGTTTGAGATCTCCGATCATGGCAGAAGAGCAGAGCTCCTTTACTGAAGCTCACAGTGCTTCAAAAGTAAGTGCTGCTTTAAAAAGAGGTACATTTACCCTTAAAAAGTCAAGAGTCCTGAAATCGGACATTTTAGTTAGAAATGCTTTACAAATGTAAACTGGGTTAGCCTAATGTTTTGTATGGCTGAACAATAAATATACCAAATTTCCACTTGGAATTACGTGCTCGCCTGTCTTTTTTTATTGTTTATTATTATTATTATTATTATTAGAGACACTGACGAAGGCAACAGCCGAAACGTTTGTCTCCTTCTGCTGCTAAAAACAACTGAAAAGAAATGTAACTAAAAGAATAAGTTCAAGAGTGCGATCCATCTCTCCTTTCACACTAATTATTCATTGGAGACGCACCATGGGAGAGCGCATACTTACGGTAAATGATTAGCCTACTTAAATAATTATTAAGTCTACATGTTGCCATTTCAACATTCCGAATTCAGAAACAAGGTAAATAATAAACGTGAACGTGAGCTGTAGATATTTATGCTCAAATCCACTCAAAGTAGGGGGCGGGGCACCATCACGCTGTGTCAAGACAAGAACTTTCCTGAGAAATAACGTGAACGTCTGCATCATGCGGGATTTGCGGGCGGGAGCGGGACAAAATATGGCGGGCGGGAGCGGGACTGAAAAATCATAATTCTTTGTGGGCGCGAGCGGGACTGCACAATGCGGGCGCGGGCGGGAGCGGGACTGAAGAATCCGACCCGCGCAGACCTCTAATCTGCCATCTTGGACGGCATAGCCGCGCATAGAACTTGGACAAACCCGTTCTAATTATCAAGTGTGTGGGAGTAGATCTTTCGAGAATGGTTATATCTTGTTCAGCATTTGGTTGTACCAATAGACAGGGCCAAAAGGAGGGCCTGTCATTTTATAGATTCCCCGCAGACGAGGAGAGACGCTGTTTTTAGTCACTGCACACTTTATTGGACCATTGGGGTCTTTTCAAAATATTAGTTAGAACTTGCTGTATAATTGTAGTATACTGCACCACCTATCACCAAGTTGTGATCAAAAAAATATAACTGGTTTTCACATGGACGTGTAATATTAATGTTCTTAATAAAATATGTATACAAATGCATAACTTGTTTATAAAGTTCTTCCTATCAGATTGTGTAAAGTACTGAAAAAGAATATGTATGTTATTTTAGGCACATAGAGGTGCAAGAAAATATTTTTTTAATTTGTTTGAATATAGAAGCTGGACATATCTGTGACCCCTATACATTTATATCTGATATTGAATAATAATTATGCACAGATAAAGATAGCGGTGATTTGTGATTTTTTTTTTCCAGATAAAAACATACATATTTACAACCCGGTCATTATCTGGAACGGAGTTTAGATTTCGAACATTCTTACGATAAAACGTCCTGCATAGTCTCTTTATGATAAACGTCTTAATGCCACTTACCCGTGAGATTATCAAGTAGACATTCTTCTTCGGGACCTTCCAGAGGTATAGTTGGGATACCCATCCCGCAACAAAATATTTATAAGCTTCCAGGCTCTTGTAAGCTTTGAGGGCTTTGCCAGTGTAACACGATTCACGATTAACAAGAAAATTGTAAATGTCGTGGTAGGCCAGATCGGGCAAATCGCCGGCACCGCAGCTCCGAATTTCCCTGAACAAGGATTGCGGCAAGTTGTACGGATCTGCAATCCCCAACCTGGAACACTTTTCCACGTAACGCTGCCTCACGTCACCTTCAAGATGCTGAACAAACTTAGACAAGTTATCGCGTGATGTAGACGGGGTATTTTCCGAATTTTCTTGGGGATTACTGCCTGGATCCATTACGCTCGCGCAAGGTAAACAATCCTGAAGCCGTCCAATATGGCAGAGTAAACACGGACGGGTCACGTGACTGCACATCCTCTATAAGCAATGTGCAATATAAAGCGCAATATCTCTCCTGCCGCCGCCCCCTCCCCTTCCCCCCTCTTCCCCATATCTTGTTCTTTTTATATTTGTATATGTAAATACTTAATTTATCTAGAAGTTTTCTCTATTTCTTTTCTCTGTTTATCTGTAATGATGCTGCTGGAATTTTTATTTCCCTGAGGGAACCCTCCCAAAGGGATCAATAAAGTTTTATCTAATCTAATCTTAAAAAAAAAATTGCTCCTGTCATTTCACTGGTTTGTTTACATTCTTTACCTTTAAGCATTAAAATTTGTTGAATTTTTTTTAGACTGATTCAAAAGCCCAAAGAAGTTCAAAAATTACAGAACTGAAATGTCCAAGGAAGAATTAAATGTCTAAAGCTATTCTATACCTCAGCACGACGGCACTTTGTACAAAAAACAACATTAAAGTCAATTTGTGCCTCCATCGATAGGTTTTTAAGAAGTCCGTCTAGATTAGATAGAACTTTATTGATCCCTTTGGGTGGGTTCCCTCTAAGCAGAAATGATTTCGTCAGACGTTTTGTGTAAAGTTTTTATTTATCGAATTTGCAAAAAATAAAAACCTTCTGTTTCTCAAAATCCAGTGACTGTGGATAGAATAAAGTAGTTATTCCACTCAATCTCGTTGTACACGGGTTATAGCTATCAGCTCATGCATGACTCAATTTCCTGGAATAATTTATTAATTATTTAACAGTTATTCCACTCAATCTCATCGTACATGAGCTGATAGTCGATGAGGTGCGTAGCACCAAGTTGGCTATGAGCCATGTACGATGAGATTGAGTGGAATAACTGTTTTATTCTATCCACATTCACTTGATTTTGAGAAAACAGGCATTTTTTTTTTGCAAATTTGATAAAATTAAAACTCGAGACAAAACATCAGATAAGATAATTTCCGCTTAGAATGTAAACAAACCAGCGAAATTACAGGAACAATTTGTGAAAAATGTGATAATTCTTGGAAAAAAAAAAAAGATACGTTCTTACTGTAACATCAAATACTTTCATTCCATATTTTGTTGCTTTTTTTGGTATTTTTTTTTGGGGGGGGGGTTGTCTTCGAGTAGTTTTTATTTCGTCCTCGCTTGGTTCAGCAACACGCGCCGCCATTTTGTTTTTCTCTACTCACAGTATATGAGCTGATATCCTAGAAGTAGAGTAGCCAATCAGAGCGTGCGATTGCTCATATCCAGTGAATGTGGAGAGAATAATTACTAATATTTTTTGAGCTGCCAGGCACACGAAAACGAGGAAGGCCTAAAGAGGAGCTACATGGATGTGGCGAGAGAGGACATGAAAGTAGCAGGTGTGGTAGAGAAGGATGCGGAAGACAGGGAGCAATGGAGATGAAAGATCCGCTGTGGTGACCCCTAATCGGGAGCAGCCAAACGAAGATTTCCTGTTATCACTTATATTATAGCAGCTATAAACATTCGATCCCTCACCAGCCTCTTAAAGACTTTCCTGACACTGGAGACGCCTTCTTTAGGTCAAATAAGCATCTCTACACAGAAAAGTTACATCAAGAATTACACAAGTATTATTAATGTCGTCCAAAAATCCCTGTTCAAAAATTAATATCCCGCTCAATCGGCTTGTGCCTGCATGTTACATCCCATCTGTGGAGTTTATGCAGTAGCCCACCAGAACCAGAACCTGTTTGTGCAAAGTGTCCACTTCTGTACCAAGTCCCTGTGTAAGCTGCTACATATATTACAACGATGCATGCTTTGATATAATATGAGCATGTGATCTGACTTGCTGCCATCGACACCTTCTGACCAATCAGAACGGAGAATTCAACAGCGCTGTCATATACTAAGGAATAAAAGCAACGAGGTTGGATTTAGCATCGATTTATTTGTGGTCCCAGGACACTACCACCTTTCCTTGAGAAGGAAGCATTCTGGACTGATGAGTCTTTCTCTACACTCATCTACAGGATATGGATTTTGTATGAAAAGCCTTTTCAAGTCAAAGACGACTAGCAGTTAGATTTACCGACCATCAGTTGGTAGATTTACTACAAATCTCATAACTTGCCTGGGGATCATCAGTGAGTAAACATTAGCCAAGTCTATATATACACTTATATAATGCACGCACTATGCATTTGACGGACACATGCTTTTAGACGGGAGCTATTTTGAAAGAGGACCGGGTGTAAAACTGGCAGTCACGAATGTCAAAGATCCCTTTGATGCTGGTTTTAACCTGTTAGCCTGTCAACGAGAAAGAACTCAGTGTGTCCTTTCAGGTTATTAAAGAAATAGTGGCAGCTGGTGGTCAATAAAGCAAAGCTTCAACATGGTAGATGGTGCTGAATGACACCGTGACATGCAAGAAAAGGTTGCACTAAAGCTGGAGATGAGATCAGGGCTGAATTTATTTATACCAGTGGGGAAAAAAAAAAAAAGGGGGGGGTGTTTACTTCGAGAGCTTACAAGGTCATACCTGAGGGACGAGGAACTGAACAGTCCGGGAGATGCCTCCGTCCCATGATGCCATTTCCATCATGAAACCTTGGAGGGGGAGACCAAAAAAAAAAAAACCTTCAGCATCAGAGCACTGTACATTCAATGATCCACTCTACTACTTCAAACTTTGGACACTTTCAAATATATGGATTTATTTTTCTTTTTGTCTTTGAGGTTTGATAAAGGCTTAAGGTTGAAACGTAAATACTGAAGTTAAATACAATACCAGTTTCCTAGCAGTTACCTCCATTTCTTATGGAAAGGGTATAAACTCTACAACCCCGATTCCAAAAAAGTTGGGACAAAGTACAAATTGTAAATAAAAACGGAATGCAATGATTTACAAATTTCAAAAACTGATATTGTTTTCACAATAGAACATAGACAACATATCAAATGTCGAAAGTGAGACATTTTGAAATTTCATGCCAAATATTGGCTCATTTGAAATTTCATGACAGCAACACATCTCAAAAAAGTTGGGACAGGGGCAATAAGAGGCTGGAAAAGTTAAAGGTACAAAAAAGGAACAGCTGGAGGACCAAATTGCAACTCATTAGGTCAATTGGCAATAGGTCATTAACATGACTGGGTATAAAAAGAGCATCTTGGAGTGGCAGCGGCTCTCAGAAGTAAAGATGGGAAGAGGATCACCAATCCCCCTAATTCTGCGCCGACAAATAGTGGAGCAATATCAGGAGTTCGACAGTGTAAAATTGCAAAGAGTTTGAACATATCATCATCTACAGTGCATAATATCATCAAAAGATTCAGAGAATCTGGAAGAATCTCAGTGTGTAAGGGTCAAGGCCGGAAAACCATACTGGGTGCCCGTGATCTTCGGGTGCTTAGACGGCACTGCATCACATACAGGCATGCTTCTGTATTGGAAATCACAAAATGAGCTCAGGAATATTTCCAGAGAACATTATCTGTGAACACAATTCACCGTGCCATCCGCCGTTGCCAGCTAAAACTCTATAGTTCAAAGAAGAAGCCGTATCTAAACATGATCCAGAAGCGCAGACGTCTTCTCTGGGCCAAGGCTCATTTAAAATGGACTGTGGCAAAGTGGAAAACTGTTCTGTGGTCAGACGAATCAAAATGTGAAGTTCTTTATGGAAATCAGGGACGCCGTGTCATTCAGACTAAAGACGAGAAGGACGACCCAAGTTGTTATCAGCGCTCAGTTCAGAAGCCTGCATCTCTGATGGTATGGGGTTGCATTAGTGCGTGTGGCATGGGCAGCTTACACATCTGGAAAGACACCATCAATGCTGAAAGGTATATCCAGGTTCTAGAGCAACATATGCTCCCATCCAGACGACGTCGCTTTCAGGGAAGACCTTGCGTTTTCCAACATGACAATGCCAAACCACATACTGCATCAATTACAGCATCATGGCTGCGTAGAAGAAGGGTCCGGGTACTGAACTGGCCAGCCTGCAGTCCAGAGCTTTCACCCATAGAAAACATTTGGTGCATCATAAAACGGAAGATACGACAAAAAAGACCCAAGACAGTTGAGCAACTAGAATCCTACATTAGACAAGAATGGGTTAACATTCCTATCCCTAAACTTGAGCAACTTGTCTCCTCAGTCCCCAGACGTTTACAGACTGTTGTAAAGAGAAAAGGGGATGTCTCACAGTGGTAAACATGGCCTTGTCCCAACTTTTTTGAGATGTGTTGTTGTCATGAAATTTAAAATCACCTAATTTTTCTCTTTAAATGATACATTTTCTCAGTTTAAACATTTGATATGTCATCTATGTTCTATTCTGAATAAAATATGGAATTTTGAAACTTCCACATCATTGCATTCCGTTTTTATTTACAATTTGTATTGTCCCAACTTTTTTGGAATCGGGATTGTATGATAAAAAATTCAATATTTATTATCAAAAAAAAAAAATTAAAAAAGGGTGTACGCATTGCAACAGCGACCTGGAGAAAGGCCTGCACTTCATAAACAAAAGCACAAAATCTAACTTAGAGATTTTTCATTCTCAATTTTCACAAATATGGATTATTAGGGGTGTAACGATACATCATGATACGATGCGTCACAATGCAAAACTGTGCACCAAATACCAGAGGTCTCAACATGCACAATCCATAAAGTTAAAATATATAGAGATCATCCTGTCCGATATCTCCAAATTACAACAACCAACACACGTTTAAATAATATTGGCTGGGTTTTTTTTCATGGGATAATCAGATATATTCCACTCAGCTTGCTTGATACTGAATGTGTCTTCAACTGGTACATCATCATGCTAGCTGACTAGCAGGCTTGTAGTACTCGAGTCCGACTCGTACCCTAATTTTAAAGACTCGTGACTTGACTTGGACTTGAGCGCTAATGACTTAGACTTGTAAATTGGAGACGAGGACTAGGATTTTTTTTCCTAACATGCCATAATAATTTGGCAGAAGATATTTATATCTACATTAATTTTTTTTTTTTAAGATTTTTTTTTGGGGCTTTTTTCACCTTTATTGGATAGGACAGTGTAGAGACAGGAAATGAGTGGGAGAGAGAGACGGGGAGGGATTGGGAAATGACCTCGGGTCAGAATCGAACCCGGGTCCCCGGATTTATGGTATGGCGCCTTATCCACCTGAGCCACGACACCCCATCTACATTAATTTTTATACTAATTTCATGCAAGAGAATGCACAGTCACCTGTTCATGCGTCATGCTCAGGAACAAACTAATGTTAATGGCGCTAAAATGCCTGGAGAGAACGCCGCTAGGATTGTCCGCTTTGCTTATACAGACTTCTCATGCAGTGGGAAAAAAAAAAAATGCAGTTATGTGTTCCATATGTAGAAGAACTATCGAGGAGACGACCTTGAACTTTGTCATTTGGTAAGACTCCACCCAGAGAAGGAAGTGCCGCGCTATGTTCATTGCCCTGTTGATAGTGGGCGGGGCTTGCTGAGCTATGAACTAGCTAGTGTTAACCCTCTCTCATGTTATTTGCCCTGTTGATAGTGGGAGGGGCTTGATGAGCGATGAACAAGCTTTTTATCTGTAGCCTGTTAACTAAAATGGTGCAGCCGAGCAGTAACGTTAGTCCAACACAGTAGCAGAGACCCTTTCACATAAAGGCAGCAACAGCCACCGTCAAATGGTGCAGTTGAAGTCTTGTTTTTGGACTCGAATTGAAATTTTCTTTAAATGACGTGGACTTGAACACTGAGTACTCGAGACTGGACTCGGACTTGAGGTTTAGTGACTTGACTACAACGCTACTGAATGGAACATATCTGACAGACCATGAAAAAAAGCCAGCCAATATTATTATTATTATTATTATTATCCTCCATACACATTCCTTTCGGGTGTTCAACGCGTCTTTCTCTTTCAAAATTATCTCAAAATCTTCTGTATTTAACAAAGCAAACCTGGCGGCCATGTTTGTTTAGAAAATTGTCTCAGTCGCTTGCTAGCGCGGAAGTTTTACATCTCCGACGTGCGACGTCATGTCTTGACAACCACGCAAAATCGTAAACCATATTCAATGCTCATTCTCCATTGGGTAGAGTGACGTAATACACGTAGGATAAGTGATATGCCAACAATATTGCATGCTATTGAACCAAATGAATGAAACCCGCTAGAAGGGAATAGAACACACGCTTTTATTCCATCAAAAAAGTGTCCTGTGTGGATAATAATACAGGTTATATGGTTACATGGCCATGGTATAACTGGTAAAGTTTTCAGTAGCTTTCAGGATGCATCAGTCCCATGCTGATGCATCCTCCAGCAAGGACGCGTTATCCTAATGGGCTTCATGGGCAGCTGCCCAGGGCCTCGGCCACTACGGGGCCTCGGAGGTAGCGAGATCGGAAAACATGAAACGATATTTTCAGACGTTTTGATCATATTGATAACATTTTTGATGCATTTCGCCACCCTTAAGGAAGCCCACCTTGTCCCGTCGCATAAATCACCTGCCATTGTCAATATGATCACTGTCCACCATGTCTTCGCACGCTACGCCAGCTTGAGTTCAATGATTTAATTAATGGCTTCGCTTTCCAGAAAAGTAGGAAAGTGCCCTTGTAAGTTGACCCATGGCTGTCAAACTGAATGCGCAAAGCTGTGCGCCACTGCTGTTTGAGACATTACGTGTGAAAGGATGAAATGTTTCACATAGCCTAACATTTTGAGATTTATTTCTGAGAAGCAAGATATTTTTCTTTCTTTGTTATCGCTCTTTGTTTTCACAAGTTAAAAGTCGCCTGGATTCCAAAATGAAAACGAACGGTTCTATACCAAATGAATGTTCTTGTTCTGAATACTAAAGAAACTGTTGTAGGCCTCGGTTATGTTCTTGACATGTTGTTCATTGACTCACTCATTCAAAGGCTTCTTGAGGCTAAACTTTAGTTAACCAGACTTGTTAACCGTGATGTCTGATGGATTTTTTCACCATGCAATTGCCTATTTCACCACTGCTTTTTATCGATTAAATAGGTGTTGATGGATATAAAGTTTTATCGTTCAATAGTATTTCTAATTGTGCCACTGTCATTATTTAAGTTTCTGTGTCTAGTTAGACAGGCACGTCTGAGGGGATGAATCTGCTGAGCGCAGTTGACAACAGGCAGGGGTGGGGCCTCGGGGGTGTGTCTGCCCAGGGCCTCGGCAAGGGTTAACGCAGCCCTGTCCTCCAGTGGGCCAAGAAAAAGGCAGCGGAAGACGGACATTTTAACCGACTTTGGAACTCTATTTCCAGTTAAAATGACAGTTTAGGTGTGGCCTAAACTAGAGAAGTGGGATTTTTTTCTATTTCTTTCTTTCTTACTTTCAATTAAATATGAACTGTATCACTATACCCTTGGAAAACATTAGGGGGAAAAAAAACACAAGTCAAAATGTCAGAGCTTTTGATACAGTATAGTGTGCAGATTTTGTCTTAGAGTTCCTCAACCTCAGCTACATCACTAGTTCATAACAAGAGATACATCCAGGACCGTGTTCGTAGTTATATTTGTTTGTACCTGCCTGAGATCTTTTCTAAAATAATTTAGTTGGTTCTGTTTCCTATAATATAAACAAACAAACAAACAAAGTAGCAGCAATTAATTAAACCACCATAATCCTGACCAGGCAGTTACTGTGATGAAGAACTGTGGCTGGTTCTGTAAGATGCTCAGTAAAACCTACAGCTCATTTCCTCATAAAACCGCACTCATTGGACCTTAGACTACTATTTTTTAAAGCAAAGGGTCGTCTCACACCAAATATTGACTTTGTTTCATTTATTATAGTTTACTGTTTGTACAACCCCGATTCCAAAAAAGTTGGGACAAAGTACAAATTGTAAATAAAAATGGAATGCAATGATGTGGAAGTTTCAAAATTCCATATTTTATTCAAAATAGAACATAGATGACATATCAAATGTTTAAACTGAGAAAATGTATCATTTAAAGAGAAAAATTAGGTGATTTTAAATTTCATGACAACAACACATCTCAAAAAAGTTGGGACAAGGCCATGTTTACCACTGTGAGACATCCCCTTTTCTCTTTACAACAGTCTGTAAACGTCTGGGGACTGAGGAGACAAGTTGCTCAAGTTTAGGGATAGGAATGTTAACCCATTCTTGTCTAATGTAGGATTCTAGTTGCTCAACTGTATTAGGTCTTTTTTGTCGTATCTTCCGTTTTATGATGCGCCAAATGTTTTCTATGGGTGAAAGATCTGGACTGCAGGCTGGCCAGTTCAGTACCCGGACCCTTCTTCTACGCAGCCGTGATGCTGTAATTGATGCAGTATGTGGTTTGGCATTGTCATGTTGGAAAACGCAAGGTCTTCCCTGAAAGAGATGTCGTCTGGATGGGAGCATATGTTGCTCTAGAACCTGGATATACCTTTCAGCATTGATGGTGTCTTTCCAGATGTGTAAGCTGCCCATGCCACACGCACTAATGCAACCCCATACCATCAGAGATGCAGGCTTCTGAACTGAGCGCTGATAACAACTTGGGTCGTCCTTCTCCTCTTTAGTCCGAATGACACGGTGTCCCTGATTTCCATAAAGAACTTCAAATTTTGATTCGTCTGACCACAGAACAGTTTTCCACTTTGCCACAGTCCATTTTAAATGAGCCTTGGCCCAGAGAAGACATCTGTGCTTCTGGATCATGTTTAGATACGTCTTCTTCTTTGAACTATAGAGTTTTAGCTGGCAACGGCGGATGGCACGGTGAATTGTGTTCACAGATAATGTTCTCTGGAAATATTCCTGAGCCCATTTTGTGATTTCCAATACAGAAGCATGCCTGTATGTGATGCAGTGCCGTCTAAGGGCCCGAAGATCACGGGCACCCAGTATGGCTTTCCGGCCTTGACCCTTACGCACAGAGATTCTTCCAGATTCTCTAAATCTTTTGATGATATTATGCACTGTAGATGATGATATGTTCAAACTCTTTGCAATTTTACACTGTCGAACTCCTTTCTGATATTGCTCCACTATTTGTCGGCGCAGAATTAGGGGGATTGGTGATCCTCTTCCCATCTTTACTTCTGAGAGCCGCTGCCACTCCAAGATGCTCTTTTTATACCCAGTCATGTTAATGACCTATTGCCAGTTGATCTAATGAGTTGCAATTTGGTCCTCCAGCTGTTCCTTTTTTGTACCTTTAACTTTTCCAGCCTCTTATTGCCCCTGTCCCAACTTTTTTGAGATGTGTTGCTGTCATGAAATTTCAAATGAGCCAATATTTGGCATGAAATTTCAAAATGTCTCACTTTTGACATTTGATATGTTGTCTATGTTCTATTGTGAATACAATATCAGTTTTTGAGCTTTGTAAATCATTGCATTCCGTTTTTATTTACAATTTGTACTTTGTCCCAACTTTTTTGGAATTGGGGTTGTATTTTTTTTTAAATGTTGAAACATTTAAATGTAAATTAATATTAAATTATGCAAGTCTTACAATTATATTTGCTGCAAAATCCCCAGGAAATATACACGAGTATAAGCAAGGCAGAATGTTTCTAGTTGACTCGCGTATTCCCGTGAGAAATTATGTAGCGTGCAGCTGTTCTCCAAAGTCAGCAGTTCCCCGTTCTTTGCTCTGCTCTTTGCTTACTCACCTTTCACACATTTAAACACCAACTCAGCTCGCTTCAAACACCAGGGAATGGTCATCTCCTGCACAAAGAAAAAGACTGAGACTATATGATATTTATCCAAATAACACACTCTAGGCAAGAAGCAATGCTGTAAAAAGCAAAACTTTCCCTAAAAACCTGGTAACACTTTCATTTTAAGGAATACGTATAAGGGGATAATTATGGGGGTCTTGTTATTTATTTAACAAGAGTACTCGGAGAGCACAATAACCCACGTTGGCAACTAGGCCATAACTCTAGTAAAATGTGACTGAATTGAACAAAATTGCAACATGCGTATTAACAACATACAACAAAGAATCCTGCCAAGTTTTGTGAAATTCCTCCAAAAATTGTGAGAGGACTTGATTTCAGAAGGTGAGCACCCTTCCTGGGATGGACAGACGGACATCGCCACGACATAATCCCCCTTCGGGCCTTTCAGCCAGTGGGGGATAATAATCGTGAGGGAAGTTGATTTCAGAAAGCAAGCACACCTTAATGAAATTACCAAAGTACAAGTTTGTTAATAACCAAGGGCATAACTCTGAGAAAATCTGCCCAAATTAAATGAAATTTCAATCAGCGTATAACTGTCATATAACCACCAAGCCTTTTGCCAAGTTTGGTGAAATTCCTCCACAAATTGTGAGAGGAGTCGATTTCAGAAGAACGTACACCCTTGTGAAATTGTCAAAGTACAAGTTATTTAATCAAGGGTCAAAACTCTGGGAAAATTTTCACAAACGATATTACATCACAATATGCGTATTACCGTCATATAACGAGGCCTTTTGCCAAGCTTCGAGAAATTCATCCAAAAATTGTGAGAGGAGTTGATGTCAGAAGGAAACCACGCTCATGAAATTGTCAAATTATAAATTTTGTTAATCAAGGGCCACAACTCTGGTAAAATGTGACCGAATTGAACGAAATTACGTGTACTATCGACATACAACAATGCTTTTGCCAAGTTTCATGAAATTCCTCCAAAAATTGAGAGAGGAATTGATTTCAGAAGGTGAGCACCCTTCCCGGGACGGATGGATGGGCGGAAATCACCATGACATAATCCCCCTTCGGGCCTTTCAGCCAGCGGGGGATAAAAAAAATCAGAACGTCAAGGCCGTAGTAGCTCATCTGGTCTGCCATCAAGACCATCATGACAACCAAAACAAATAGAACTGAAATATGACAATGTGAGAGAGGACCAACCTCCACGACAAACTGTTTACAACAGGAACATCAACAAAGGACTAAATTTTGTTCCCCGATTGAAGATCGACCCAAAACATCGATCAGAACTGAATTCGCATGATAAATGAGAGGAGATACAATTCTAGTCAGAAGAAAATGTGTGAAGTTGACCTGATTACTAATTTGTTAGTCAAAAACTGACAATATAACGACCAAGTGTTGTGCAGAAGGTCGAGTTCTTTCAAATAAAACAATCAGAACTGAGGATTTGACTGAAAATAAACAAAGTTGTAAACAAATTGTTTACAACAGGAAAATCAATAAACAAATGACCAAGTTTCATTCCTCAAGGGAAGATCGAGCCAGAACATCGATCAGAACTGAAATGGGATGAGAAATGAGAGAGGAGATACAATTATAGTGAGAGGCCTGGAAAATTCGTTAATTTGGCCTAATTACTGACTCGTTAGCAAAATATTTGACAAAACAGCAACCAAGGTTTGTGTGGAGTGATGAGTTCTTTCAAACAAAATAATCGGAACAGAAATCTGTGGAGAACTGACAGAGGAGATATGAGTTAACTGAATCGTGGACGACGGACGGATGACAGACGCCACATCATGGCAACAGATAATCGCCCTTATGGTCAGATGAACTAAAAGTGAAGTTTTATATATATAAACACGCACGTGCATTTACTCACTATGTATTAACTGGATAACTTATGTAACAAATGACAAACGATTCCTTCGGCATCAAGCCATGAACTGCAGAAGTCACCTCTTGGTGCTACCGAGAACCTAAATGTCTAACATGGACAAGGCATGAAGAGTGGAGCACCAGAAAAGCGTTCATCTCATGGCATTCATTCATTCATGCGTCATTTCACAGTGACGTTAAGGTGTCTGAGCTCAAGTATGCAGAAGAGGGCAGACAGTGCAAGGTTTTAAACAGCAATGTCATTTTGTACATCACAAACCTATGTAACAACACATGGGTCTTTATGAATAAAATCTAATTCATATTACATAAAATAAAAGTGTCTATTTTGAGTTATACATTTCACAAACAATAAACAAGACATTATTTTTATTATTATACTCCCGCTCCACCACAAAATCATAGCCACTTGGTACCAAACTTCAGCTTGGGGTTCTATACCGTTTTCAGGTCTGTCCCACATCGACTTCCTGTTTAACGACACATACAGGGTGGATTTTGACACTATTTCAAGAAGCAAAATGCTATTTCAGAATGACAGTTTACCAGGATGCTGTTTGAAATCCCTGTGGAGAGACACTGCTCTTTACATGTCTGTGAAGATTCTCAGTCATCCAGGTCATGGTAAACTGTGGGTGGTAAAAGAGAGCAACTGGACTTGCTTGAAGATTCTTGAAGACGTTTCACCTCTCATCCGAAAGGCTTCTTCAGTTCTGTCTGACTGGTAGGGAGCATCAGGTATTTATCCTCTCATGGATGAAAAGCTCATCTAAGGTGTCGTCGAGTCATCCTGTTGGTGTGGGTCACTGGGGGCTGGATGTGAACTGCCTCGAGAGTTGTTAGGATGATCAATGGATTGCCCGTTAGGGTGATCAATGGAATGCTGATTCTCTCTGTCCTCCTGTGAGTCACTCAGGCTACATCCACACGACAACAGCAACGAGATGTTATTAAAAAAATATATATATCGCGTCCACATGGGCAACGGATCAGTAAAATATCAGGTCCATATGGCAACGCAACGCTTGCTGAAAACGATGCAATACACATGCCACACCTCTAGGTGCGCTGTAAGACGGTCCCTTCGGAGACACCAGAACAATAGAAGTAGTAAGGACGCATGCGCATAAACTATTATGCGCGAGACTTCATATTAGCCACAAAGTCAGAAAAATATGTTCGTAAAATTACATTATAATGGCCAAATACAATGAAAAGTATTTTTCCAGTCACACCTGTGAAAGGTAATCCCATGTGATCTCGTTTGGACGGCAAACCTGTTGGTACAGTTAAACGCAGCACATGAATGAGGCATCTTTATTCTCCGCTTTGACCTATCCAATATGGCGGCGAGGATGACGTATGATTCTAAGCGGAAGGCGGCGTCTTTAATGGTCCGGAATAAATTGAATGCTACACGTTGATGGATTAATTTGTTCTTCTACGCCCTTTTTGAGGAATGTATTGTAGGACTTAAACCAACATCTGAAGAGATCACTCCTTTTTTTTCCCTATTTTTGCTGGCGGGATTGACTCTGCCCTAAGAGCTATTCTCTCTCTCTCTCACTTTGTACCATTACACAATAAATATTCACAGTGAAAATATTTTGTAAGCGCGTTTCATGAACCAAGTTATAGGATTTGTTGACAACTCACATCGAGTTCGTTACACTTCTACCCAGCGTGAAGCACATGTGGTTGTGATGTCATCGTAAACAAATCCGTTCTACTCATCCAGACAACTTCGCAACGGCGCCGTTGCCAGATCTTTCCACTCTGGAACCCGTTCTCAAAAGATTTCGTTTTGGGGCACCCAAAACGCCGGTGCCATGTGGACGCCAGGCCGAAATGATAAACAATTTTATCGGATGCACCTGAATCCGTTGCCGTGTGGACAGGGCCTCAGTGCGTTTACATGCACATAGAGAAAATCGAATTTCTGCCGTAGCTCAACTGAAATCGAAGTTCTAAATGCCATGGAAACACCTTAGCTCGGCTGAAATCGAACCGAACTGGATTTCTCGTAATCGAGCTACACGACCTAGATTATGCGATTATAGCCGAGCTACTTAGTGCATGTAAACCCTATCAAGCTACTTACTTCAGCACTGCCCCTTCCGGAAGTGATGAGTGACGAGACCACAAGCGGGAAACACAACAGCCTCGGTCGGCATGACAACAGTAGTAGTAGCGAGCAGCAGAAGAGGTCAGGAGGAACAACAATCTCTCGATGTTGCTGTCCTCGTCGTCGTTCTTCTTGTGAACACGGAACTGATAACTTTGTTTATACTCTTGAATAGCTCTTCTTCATGACGACAACCGGAAGTGTACCAACACGATGGGGCGTGTAGCGTCACCTGTGGCTCGGGTGCACAATGTACCTCACACAATAGCTCGATTCCCTTGTGTGCATGTAGGATTGGATTTCTCTGGCACCCCTGCTGGGACCCTTAGCTCGATTACCGACAGTAGCTCGATTTGGATGTGCATGTAAACGCACTGACTGAAAACAACTGGGTTTTGGTGTGCATTCAATTGTCTGGGAAATGTGCCAAGGACTGCATTGTAGGTGGCTGATAAATTATGTCTTAGACCCCCACCTCTGTTCAGTGATGACCGTTCCAGGTTGACAAAAATGGCTTCTTTAACTCCTCGCTCGTACCAACAATCCTCTCTGGCTAAAATGCATACGTTGCAATCCTGAAATGAGTGTCCTTTGCTGTTGAGATGAAGGTAGACAGCAGAGTCCTGGCCTGAGGAACTGGCTCTCCTGTGTTGAGCCATACGCCTGTGAAGCGGTTGTTTTGTCTCCCAAATATACGAGTCCGTGCATTCCTCACTGCACTGAATGGCATACATTACGTTGTCCTGTTTGTGTCTGGGTATTCTGTCCTTAGGGTGGACCAGTTTCTGCTTCAGGGTGTTACTGGGTCTGAAATGTACCGGAATGTTGTGTTTGTAGAAGATCCTCCTGAGTTTCTCAGATAGACCAGAAATGTAGGGAATGACAATGTTCTTGCGTTTGTTCCTGTTTTCCACCTTGTCCGTTCTGTTCCTTTTTCTGCTCTTGAGGAAAGACCAGTTGGGATACCTGCAGTTCTGAAGTGCTTTCCTGATGTGATTCTGCTCCTTCTCTTTTCCCTCAATCGTTGTAGGGATGTTCTGAGTCCTGTGTTACAAGGTCCTAATGACCCCCAATGTGTGTACTACTTGTTTCAGGGTTCATTATTTGTTGACGTCAACATTCATAATAAGTGTCCTATTCCTTCGATTGCTTACATTCTGATATAAGCAAGAGTGTGTGTGTGTGTGTGGGGGGGGGGGGGGGGGGGAATACGTAAATGAGCAGTAGCTCACAGCTGATCTTTTTATCCCACTATGTGTTTCTTTAAAATAACGTATTACAGGAAAATTCTACAGTGTGCTTGTGTTTGTCCTGTTCATGATTTTGGATTGATGTTTAGCAGAAACCACATCTGGATGGGGAAAAAAAAAAAAACAGGGATGAAAAGGAATAAAAAGTATTTCCTGAACCCGGAGTATTCATGAGCAGCAGTCTGTGGTCGGCTGGACCGGGATCAGGGAGTTTTAACTTTTCACTTTTCAGCAAAATCTATCCTGGGTCACTTCAGACAGTCTGGTCCATTTAAAAAAAAAAAAAAAAAAAAGGCGTGTCTCCAAATTATAGAGCAACATTGAGTTTTGGAATTGAGACGACAAAACTGTATCCTGTATACAGCAGGGAGGAATGAAACATCAACTTAGTTTTATGTGCTGAATTAAATGACTAAAATTATAGTCGACCCAAATACTGTAAACGCGAGCGCATAGGAAGGAACGGATTTCAAATTTATGAGGGAAAACTTTATACTGATTAAACAGTAAAACATTCATTTTAATGAAAAGACAAACTAAATGATAATCTTAGCAAAAAAAAAAAAGAAACCCAGAGTAAATGCTCTAACTGAATTAGCTACTGTTCAGCAAAAGTTTGTACACCCCAGCTCATGAAAGGATTTTTATTTTCATGAATAATAATGACAATATTACCACTATGAAATGCATATCCAGTGATGAAGAAACATCTTAAATTAAATCTGTTATAGACCTACACTTTCCAATTAACAGTTTTCCTGATTGCACGCTTGTGGCAATTTAATCTGATTCATTTCACTGAGCTTCACTGCCAAGTATTGAAATGGTAAAGAAAGTTTATCATCAATTCAGCTTCAGTAAGCACTTTATCCAGGGTCATGGGAGCTCCGGAGCCTGTCCAAGGAACACTGAAACACTGACTGATGTGGGAATACACTCGGGATCCAATGGTTTTTCCTATTCTCTATCAATTTAAATATTCCTTTTGTTACCTCACCCGTGACGGAGTAAGCGGGGCGAGGTATTGTAATCAGTGCGGTTTCTTTGTTTGTGTGTGTGTCTATTAACAATTTAGCGTCTAGACGGTTGCACTGATTGACTTCAAATTTTCAGGGTAGGTGGGCAATGGTCCGTAGATTACCTGATTAAATTTTGGGGGGTAATCAGGTCAAAGTGAAGGTCAAGGTCACGGAAAGGTCAACCTTTCGGTCAAAATAATATACAGTGGTGCTTGAAATTTTGTGAACCCTTTAGAATTTTCTATATTTCTGCATAAATATGCAAAACAACATCAGATTTTCACACAAGTCCTAAAAGTAGAGAAAGAGAACCCAGTTAAACAAATGAGACCAAAATATTATACTTGGTCATTTATTTATTGAGGAAAATGATCCAATATTACACATCTGTGAGTGGCAAAAGTATATGAACCTCTAGGATTAGCAGTTAATTTTAAGGTGAAATTAGAGTCAGGTGTTTTCAATCAGTGGGATGACAATCAGGTGTGAGTGGGCACCCTGTTTTATTTAAAGAACAGGGATCTATCAAAGTCTGATCTTCACAACACATGTTCATGGAAGTGTATCATGGCACGAACAAAGGAGATTTCTGAGGACCTCAGAAAAAGCGTTGTTGATGCTCATCAGGCTGGAAAAGGTGACAAAACCATCTCTAAAGAGTTTGGACTCCACCAATCCACAGTCAGACAGATTGTGTACAAATGGAGGAAATTCAAGACCATTATTACCCTCCCCAGGAGTGGTCAACCAACAAAGATCACTCCAAGAGCAAGGCGTGTAATAGTCGGCGAGGTCACAAAGGACCCCAGGGTAACTTCTAAGCAACTGAAGGCCTCTCTCACATTGACTAATGTTCATGAGTCCACCATCAGGAGAACACTGAACAACAATGGTGTGCATGGCAGGGTTGCAAGGAGAAAGTCACTGCTCTCCAAAAAGAACATTGCTGCTCGTCTGCAGTTTGCTAAAGATCACGTGGACAAGCCAGAAGGCTATTGGAATAATGTTTTGTGGACGGATGAGACCAAAAGAGAACTTTTTGGTTTAAATGAGAAGCATTATGTTTGGAGAAAGGAAAACACTGCATTCCAGCATAAGAACCTTATCCCATCTGTGAAACATGGTGGTGGTAGTATCATGGTTTGGGCCTGTTTTGCTGCATCTGGGCCAGGACGGCTTGCCATCATTGATGGAACAATGAATTCTGAATTATACCAGCGAATTCTAAAGGAAAATGTCAGGACATCTGTCCATGAACTGAATCTCAAGAGAAGGTGGGTCATGCAGCAAGACAACGACCCTAAGCACACGAGTCGTTCTACCAAAGAATGGTTAAAGAAGAATAAAAGTTAATGTTTTGGAATGGCCAAGTCAAAGTCCTGACCTTAATCCAATCGAAATGCTGTGGAAGGACCTGAAGCGAGCAGTTCATGTGAGGAAACCCACCAACATCCCAGAGTTGAAGCTGTTCTGTACGGAGGAATGGGCTAAAATTCCTCCAAGCCGGTGTGCAGGACTGATCAACAGTTACCAGAAATGTTTAATTGCAGTTATTGCTGCACAAGGGGGTCACACCAGATACTGAAAGCAAAGGTTCACATACTTTTGCCACTCACAGATATGTAATATTGGATCATTTTCCTCAATAAATAAATGACCAAGTATAATATTTTTGTCTCATTTGTTTAACTGAGTTCTCTTCAGGGCTTTGAACCGGTTCAAGGAACGAAAACCGGGAACTTTTTTTTATTTCACATGGAACAGAAACGAAACCAGAAACTTTATTATTTTTTATGTTCCGGAACAAACGCTTATTAAAAATAATGGTAACCGGTTAATACCGGTTTTTATTTCGTTCCTCAAAGTTTCCGTAGCCTACAAATAAAAAAGCCATTCTTCTCCTGCGCAAGTTTCTATGACCCGCTGGGGTTCACTTCCTGTGTGACGTTCGCTGACTGAATGGAGAGAGCGGGAAGGTGGACTACTATCACGTCTCCATTACTGAGTGTCTGAGCAAAGAAGAGCCTGAATGTTGCAACCTCCCTATTGGCTGTTTGTAAAAATGTATCAATTGTTGCCCTTCCCACGGGAATCATCGCGGGCTCGAGAGACGAGACCTGACGAGTTAGTTCGTTGGTAGCAGAACAAAATGTCTGGACATAAATCGGGTTTTCAGAAAAGGAAAGAAAATAAACGGAGGGTCGAAAATACAAAAAAGGAGGCAGAAAATGCAAAACGAGTTTTAAGGTAGGACAAATGGTTACTTTTCTGAGGCAGCCCGCCGTGGCTGCCTGCAGGCTTATTTATTATAGCCCATTTAGTTAAAATAGTTGATATAAAGTGTTTATAGTTATAGTTATGTGATGGTTGTCCTGAATTAGACTGGTTTTTTTTTTTTTGGGGGGGGGGGGGGGTGTTGCGCGATGTTGCACCCGGGTCCAGATTAGGGCAGAACCGGCCCTGGCTACATTTCAGGTGTAGTTTGTTTTATGAATGTATGTACTTGCATAGATGTGTACTTGGCCTTCCAATATGGTGCTTAACAAAATCTCGCGGCGCGGTGACGTCATGCGGTAGCCCTCTATAGGGCCTGACTCGCCTTTGGTAACACACTAAACGAATTCTCTTTCATTTTTGGCACTTTTTCTGTTTGTGTAGATGGGAAGACATACTGAGAATCCAAATCGCCAACATTTGAAATAATAATTGTTTTGAATTATTTCTTGTCTTATTTAATGAAGGTTGTAATAGAATTAGCCTACATTTGGCTTAAGCCGGATGAGACAGAGACATAACTTTATAGCCATTTGTTAAACCGCTGACAGGGAACGTAATTAACCGTTCCGGGAACGAAATTTTTTTGTTCTAACCGGTTCGGGAACATCTATTTAATGGTGGAACCCAAAACCGGAAACGTTAAAATTCCGTTTCTGTTCGGAACGAACCAATAGGAAAAAAATTCTGGTTCAAAGCCCTGGTTCTCTTTATCTACTTTTAGGACTTGTGTGAAAATCTGATGTTGTTTTAGGTCATATTTATGCAGAAATATTGAAAATTGTTAAAACTATCTGTAGAGTCTGTCACACAACAGCTCTTTTACATTTCAGATCTGCTTTTTAAATTACTTTATTTTAAACCAGTTTAGCACATGCTAATCTTACACTGGGCCTTCAAATCTATCCGGGTTTGGGACTGGCATACACCAAGTATGCACTGTCTTGTGGCTGGGTGTTTTACCTAACCTGCATGTCTTTGAACTGTGGGGGAAAACCCACGCAGAAAGGCCTCTGTTGGTTACGAGGTTCAAACCTGGAACCTTCTTACTGTGAGGTAACTACACCACCATGCCGCCACGGTGTCTTTTTTGTGTCTTTTCATGACATTAGTGCTGAGTTCCTTCCACCTATAGTGAAGTCACATACTTTCATGCTATTGTACGTTATTGGGCCCCTTACTGTGCCCTCTGTGTGCCACTCACTGTACCTCAGATTGTGAAATATAATGAACTGCCAGAGAGCTCGTCTCTAGTACGAGTCAAGGTGAACATAGCTGGGGCCATTGAATAATTTAAGAAGCCTTTGGTCACATGTATGCTCAAGCGCAGCATTTAACCCATCTGAAGCAGTGAACATATGCATATATACACACACACACACACACACACACACCCAGAGCAGTGGGTAGCTATGCTGCAGCACCCAGGGAGCAGCTGGGGGTCAAGTGCTCTGCTCAAGGGCACTTCAGCCACGATACAGAGGGAGGGGAACTCCCCTCACATTTTTCTTGCTGGTCCCGGGAATCAAACCAACAGCCCTTTGGGCCCAAAGCTGCTTCTCTAACCTTCATGCCATGGCTGCCCCCAATTTATCACAGCCAATCCACATTCTGAGAGGTGGGAGAAAGCCTGAGGAAACCCGTACAGATGTTTCTCGTGGAGAACATTTGAAATTCCATTCAGACAGGAACCCAAGATCGACCCAAGAAGCTCTGAGGCAGCAATGATGCGTCCCAAGCCAACAAGCTGCCCTAATGTTAAAGATTTACAAGGTAAATATTGTCACCATTCCGTCACGGCATTTTATGAAGCTGGACCTTCAGAAACTTTGGTAGAATTCTCGTTCACTCCTCCGTTCTATGGTATACCGAATCGTGGCTGGAGTCAGATCATGACCAGGAAACAATCTAAACAGTTCACTTCTATGATAGTTGTTCCTAATAAACTGGATACGCAGTGGACATCCTACATAGTGAGAGACGCAGCACTGGATGGAGTCTCACCTCGGACATATCGTGCACGAGCAGCAGCGGGATGGTGATGGTGGTGATGTCGTGCGTGCAGCAAACTTTCAGGATGTTGCGGAGGCCCATGATGGCCGGGTCTCGAGCCGTGAGGTTTGCCGAGCGCACGTTATCATCCACGCACAGATGAAACATTATGTGAACCTCGGACAGGTTGGAATGACGAGTGATATAGAATTCGCCTGAGAGAGAAAAAAAAAAAAAAAATCAGACATCTTTGATTAGATTATGAGGAGGACCTATAGTGATAAAGCGAATAAAACTAGTGCTTAAGTCATGAATTCAAATTTACCAGGAAGGATGTTTGAAGGATTTCGCTCGATGTTCTTGTTTTTTTCATCGTTGTTCCCGTTTCTTGGCATCTCTGCAGAACAATGGAAATTAATTTACATTTATGTTTTAAAGGGATCCTCCAGCGGATTTACTCTTAAACTTATGTTTAGTAAAAGTATTTGTAGATTTCAACAGTCAAACATTCATTTTCAGAGACCAAATAGTGTTCTGGAAAAATTAATTTTTGTTAAAATACCAGACGAGCCTCCCGCGGAAGTGACATATGCGATGACGTGGCTTAGTGGAAGCTTGGAGCAACTCGGCCGTTTATATCCTCTGCTTACGTCGTGGTTGTGTTAGTTTTACAAGTTTTTTACTGAGTTTATTAGCCTAGTAAACTAGACCCACCCGCCCAGTGGCCAAAAATATTTTTGCCTAGCGAGTGGGTCTAGCCTCGCACCATATAAACAAAAACACCCCGGGGAACAAATCGTGCCCGCCAATCACAACGCAAGGTTTTTGTTCGGATTCTTTGGGCGGGCTTTTGTAGGAGTGACGACAAAGCTGCGCGACGCTGGAGAAAGCGCAACAGGGAAGATGGCTACGGCTAGTGAACAGCGCGCGTTTGACTCCGCTTTGGAATCAGTTTTAGAAGAATTAGACTTGGAGTTTTCGTTGAAACATGAGCAGGAAGAGGCTCTCCGCTCATTCCTTTTCAAGAAGGACGTTTTCGCTGTTTTGCCGACCAGCTGGCTCCGCTGGTAGCCAAAAGGATGGGGCTAGTTTGTGCAGTACGAAGAATTAATAAACAGCTTTGAAACATTACTTTTTGATTGTTTCTTATTTTCCCGTTATTTTAAATTTAAGGGAAATTATTTCACCAAACACCACTAAATAAAAACTCTCAAAAACAGTTTAAGCAAACCCTTGAAAAACACTTGGAAAAAAAAATGAGTGTATGTGGTACAGACTCCAAACTTGTGGTCATTATCTCCAAACTTCTTAATATCTAGAACCTGTTTATTAATTAATACGCGTTTTGAAAAATTATTTATTTCAAGGCGTCCCCCACTGCTTTCTGTCGCTCTGACTACGTCACAGTCACTGTTGCGCTGATTGGTCAGAGCGTTGGCCTATACGCACAGAGACAGTTTGAAAGACAGCGGGTTGTTCCTCCTACCCCCTTCGGAAATGTCTACGGATCGAGGCCAGACTAAATATTCACATTTAGTCTGGCTTGCCAGGCTATGAGTTTATAGTTTTTTTAAATAAGCAGAGTATGCCTCATTGCGCAGCATATAAATGCCAAAATGATGCTAGAAAGAAGGACGATAAAAGAAAAATCTTTTCACCGTTTACCTAGCCAGAATCGTACAACTATTTGCAAGAAATGGATTCATGCCATCAGAAGACCTCAAAGCAATCTGCCTGCGATGCCTTACTTATGCTCCGAACATTCTGAATCACCCTGTTTCGATGAATCGACGGAATTAAAAGCAAGATTAATGGGGGCTTCCAGAATAAAAAGAAATAAAAGACGATGCCGTGCCAACAATATCTGCCCATCGTTCAGCTCCAAAAAGTTTGCCGATGCAGTGCTGAGCAGCAACAGAGACAACAACACCGGGAGGTTAGTTTCGACTTTGTCCTAAGGTGGTTCTTTGTAGTATATTATCAGTGTCTTACCTGGTGAATTGTTATCGGCATTCTGATGCGTTGTCGGCTCTTCAACGTATACTGGAAGAAAATATGGGTAACAAAGAAAACACCGACGTTAAAGAACAATCACCGACGGATCAAGAGACGGAGCATTCGATTGAGCTTCAGGCAGTGTTGTAATCGAGTCACTAAATCTCGAGTCCGAGTCCAGTCTCGAGTCCCCAGTGTTCAATTCCGAGTCAAATCAAAGAAAAATTGGAGTCCAAGTCGAGTCCACTATTGATCCGAGTCGAGTCTGAGAACAAGACTCCGACCGCACCATGTGACGGCGGCTGTTTCAGCTCCATTAACATTAGTTTGTTCCCGAACATGACGTATGAACAGGTGAATGTGCTTCTCTTTATCAGGGAGTGTGAAGTATTCTGTCAGAGATGGTTGGGAGACGGATGGAAGTACAGAAGGTGTGTTTATTAATACAAGTGAAGATGGTAAACAATCCAGAAAGGCAGGCAAAATCGTAAAACGGTGAAACAGGCGATAAGTCGAGCGAGGCACAAACAGGCGATCGTAGACTCGGCAGAATCAAAGACGAGAAACAGGAAATCAGGAACCCAAACAAGGAAATAAGGCTCGGTAATGTATCAGCAACACAACTCAATACTTCGTAAAGTAAGTGTGTTTTCACACAGCATTAGGTGTGAGTCAGGAGCACGCCCGAGAGTCTATCTGATGCACGTGCCAAGGCACACAGATGTGACGCTCTTGCACAAAATTAGTACAAAAATTAATGTAAATATAAATATCTTGCGCCAAATTATTATGGCGGCGGCACGGTGGTGTAGTGGTTAGCGCTGTCGCCTAACAGCAAGAAGGTCCTGGGTTCGAGCCCCGGGGCCGGCGAGGGCCTTTCTGTGTGGAGTTTGCATGTTCTCTCCGTGTCCGCGTGGGTTTCCTCCGGGTGCTCCGGTTTCCCCCACAGTCCAAAGACATGCAGGTTAGGTTAACTGGTGACTCTAAATTGAGCGTAGGTGTGAATGTGAGTGTGAATGGTTGTCTGTGTCTGTGTGTCAGCCCTGTGATGACCTGGCGACTTGTCCAGGGTGTACCCCGCCTTTCGCCCGTAGTCAGCTGGGATAGGCTCCAGCTTGCCTGCGACCCTGTAGAAGGATAAAGCAGCTAGAGATAATGAGATGAGATGAGATGAAATTATTATGGCATGTTCCAAAAAATAAAGAAAAAATCGGAGTCCTCGTCTCCAATTTACGAGTCCGAATGCAGTTAATGCACAAGTCCGAGTCCAAGTCATCAGTGCTCAAGTCCAAGTCGAATCACGAGTCCTTAAAATTAGGACACAAGTCAGACTCGAGTATTACAAGCCTGGCTTCAGGTCCGGGCTACTATACTCCAGATAAGAGAATTACTCAGAACGTTTTGCATGAAACTCACTCGTTTGAAATTTCCGAAGTTTTATATCATGGTAGATTCGTTTATGTGCTCGGAGCGTGAATTGACCAGAAAGACAGATATTGCTGTGCAATGTCTGACTGAAATCAATGTCAGTGTTGAAATCCAGACAGAGACAGTTGTCTTCAAAGAAAAGATTCTCCAGCGTTCTTTGTTGGGAGATGAAAGCGTCTCATTAGATGATTCGTTCAAACTCTACTAGCAAAACCACGAGGATACAAACAGCCGAGTTGCTCCAAGCTTCCACTAAACCACGTCATCGCGTACGTCACTTCCGCAGGAGGACCATCTGGTATTTTAATAAAAATTAATTTTTCTAGAACACTAACACAGTCTTCGAAAATGAATGTTTGACTGTTGAAATCTATGAATACTTTTACTTAACATAAGTTTGAGAATAAATCTGCTGGAGGATCCCTTTAAAAGTAGACGGCCTTTCGATTTCATAAAACTGGTGAAATTTAGTTTCCTCTGAAATTTGGTCACTGTGACATATGCTTATTTCTGTAATATCTATTAAAGAAAAAAAAAAAGCACACATACCAAGCCATTCTGTGGCTGGGAAGTTATTTAATTTGAGAGAATTAAAGTGAATAATGTGCATGAAATCAATCGCTTCACACAGTCAAGCAGATAAAGGAAGTCCGTGTGCGCATGCGCAGGTTTACCTTTCAGCATCGTCGTCTTCTTTTTCTCTTGGGTTTTACAGCAGCTGGCATCCACAGTGCTGCATTACTGCCATCTATAGGTTTATCTTTGAGCGTGCACTGACAGTTCCATCATTCTGTCGCTAAACGAACAGCTGATCACACCGAGGTGCTCGCCGAGCGCCGATATTTATTAGTTTGGTCCTGCGTTTCCGTTCCTTCGTATATAACCTAACGTCTTTTCTTCTCACTTTCCGTTACTGTAGTCGGTCTTTCACGTTTCATTCGCACGCTCACGTCCTCCATTTTTATCTCCTGTTTCAAATTTGTATCCCACAATGCCTTGCGCGAATGGGTAAAGCCCATCACGTGATGTGATGCATGACGTAATATCTTGTATTGGGTCATGGTGAAGCAGGAAAAAATAGCGGAGAATTTAGGGCCATGTGGCTCTAAATTCATTAATTGTTCTGTTAAAAAAACGAATAAAATTGGAAGGCTGTGATTCGAATTCAGTAGCTTTCAGTCCACTAAACAAAAATAATTGGGTGTCGGGGAAAATTCTTTTTATGACCTACGCTTGAAAAATCTGAAAGGCAGTCTAGCTTTAAATCTCAAAGTGCTGCCTGAGATTATTCTCCTTTAACAACGCCCCCTGTTGTGCTTTATTATTGTCCTTACTGACTTATGATTGGAATGTGTGTTAAATCATATCAGTCACACTACTGCGTTTCTTATAAAACCTGCTCATTTTAAATCTCAAAACATTCCTAGCAGTAAAAAATGTCAATGTCCTAAATACACATACGCCAGAAAAAAAATAAATTTTATTTAAAATTATGTATATAAATTCATATTCGAAGACTTTAGTCAGCTTCGAATGTCCATAACTCAACAGCAAATCCGTCAGATTAAAAGTCAGTGACCATGAGGACACTCAAAATCCTGGCAAAAATATTTTGACGGCCAGAAAAGAGCTGGATCACGTTTCATTGTTGCTGGCATCAGACAAATGAAATGCAACACTTCCCTGAGGAGCCCGTGAAGTTGGATACGCCATGGTGCAATGCAGAGGTTGGCATTTCGGAAAGGGGGACTCCACTACACACCCACACGAATACACTCTCTCACACACAGTTGCTGTGTCACTCACCCGGCTGTTCCCTCTGCTTGCTGCTGCGCTGCGCCCGTGCGTACAGCACCACCTGCTGGATCACCTCCAGCTGCTCGGAAAGTCGCGGGAAATGGAAATCTGTGCACTCCTGAGACACGGTGGCAAAATCTGGATCGACAACAACAAGGGATGGAGTTTAAACCACATCTTAAAGGCTAAAATGTTTGACTTTAAATGTTTTGGTTGAGTAAGTATAGTACTAGTAGTATAGTGTGATGAGGAAATGTAAAACAGTGACATTTTACATTAAAATGATAGATAAATGACATGACAAGGTGTATTCTCAGGTGTCATCAAAAATATATTTAAGGGATTTAAAGCTACAGTCAGTCGTTTTAGCGTAAGTCAGCTAAAGCTAGCAGTTTTGAAAATCCAAATATAGTTAATTTATTTGCGGTTTCCTCCAAAGCCACGCCCCTAAAACAAGCCAAATGTTCATGTAGGAGGTGAAGGAGGTGGAGCTGGTTGGATGTTAGTAGTGCAAATTAGATTTTTTTTTTTTTATTCTCCATTTTAAAGATCCTGGAGTTTTTTCTGTGAGTAGACAATTTCTTGATAGCTACAGGAATATCAAATCTCATCTCATCTCATTATCTCTAGCTGCTTTATCCTGTTCTACAGGGTCGCAGGCAAGCTGGAGCCTATCCCCGCTGACTACGGGCGAAAGGCGGGGTACACCCTGGACAAGTCGCCAGGTCATCACAGGGCTGACACACAGACAACCATTCACACTCACATTCACACCTACGGTCAATTTAGAGTCACCAGTTAACCTAACCTGCATGTCTTTGGACTGTGGGGGAAACCGGAGCACCCGGAGGAAACCCACGCGGACACGGGGAGAACATGCAAACTCCGCACAGAAAGGCCCTCGCCGGCCACGGGGCTCGAACCCGGACCTTCTTGCTGTGAGGCGACAGCGCTAACCACTACACCACCGTGCCGCCCGGAATATCAAATATCACAACATTTGTTCTGGCTGAAGAATGGCTGACTCCACCTTTAAGATCCTTTATTATTCTAGCCACATTCACCGGATATGAGCAATCACGCGGTCTGATTGGCTACTCTACTACTAGGATATCAGCTCATATACCATGAGTAGAGAAAAACAAAATGGCGGTTGCTGAACCAACCGAGGACGAAATAAAAACTCTACTTGAAAACACCCCCCCCCCAAAAAAATGGAATGAAAGTATTTGATAGCAAGAACATATCTTTTTTTATTTTCAAGAATTACTATTATTATTATTATAGCATTTTTCACAAATTGCTCCTGTCATTTCACCGGTTTGTTTACATTCTAAGCGGAAATGATCTTGTCGGATGTTTTGTATCAAGTTTTTATTTATCGAATTTGCAAAAGAAAAAAAAAATAATAAAAATACTCCGTTTCTCAAAATCCAGTGAATGTAGATAGAATAAAACAATTATTCCAGTCAAACTCATCATACATCAGCTCACGTATAACTCGAGTTCGTGGAATAACTTATTCTATTCCCTTCTAGCAGGTTTCATTCGTTTCGATAGCACGCAATATTGTTTGCATATCGCTCATCCTACGTGTATTACGTCACTCTAGCCAGTGGAGAATGAGCGTTGAATATGCTTTACGATATTGCATGGTTGTCAAGACAACATGACGTCACACATCAGAGATGTAAAATTTCCGCGCTAGCAAGCGACTGGGACAATTTGTAAACAAACATGGACGCTAGGTTTCCTGAATTAAATATGGAAGATTTTGAGAGAATTCTGAAAGAGAAAGACACACTGAACACTCGAAAAGAACGCGTATGAATAATAATAATAATAATAAATGGCTTTTTTCGTGGTATATCAGATATATTCCATTCAGCTACTCGTCTTCGTCAGTGATGGGAATAACGGCGTTAGAAATAAACGGCGTTACTAACGGCGTTACTTTTTTTAGTAACGAGTAATCTAACTAATTACTTTTTACATCGTTATAACGCCGTTCCCGTTACTTACAAAATACTATGCGTTACTTTATTAAAGCTGTTCTCATCTGGCACGCTGCTCGTTCAGCCTTTCTTTCCTCTGCTTTCGTGTGGGGCGGGGAGACGCGAGACAATGGCACAGTAAGCCAATCAGAGTAGAGTTGGACAACATAGATACTGTACGTAGGTAGGCCACGCCTACTGCACGACTGCGCGCTCTTTCAATCGGAAGACCCAGCGATGGCGAGCGGTCAGCCCAGCACTGCGCTTTCACATTGGAAATACAGCCAGGACTTTTCATTACTTTAAATAAAAGGCAAGAGTGTTTACGTGCAATGCACATTACAGCATGTCGAGGAACAAAGCGTTTGTCCTCGTCAGTGGCCAGTAATTAGTAACAATTTTAATAACTACAAAAATATATTGGTACATTTGATAGATGTCTTATCTCACATTGTCCCACAAAAATATTAATATAGTGTAGATAACGTTACTAATTGGTTCTGTTAAGTGTTCATTTCAGTCATTAAACACATTTAACATTCACTTGTATTATGATTACACTAATTGAATTTGATTTTTTTTTTGAGGGGGAACAAAATGTAACGGAATAATTACTTTCTCTGGTCATTAGTTACTTTTATAACAAAGTAACTCCGTTACTAACTCAGTTACTTTTTGGGAAAAGTAACTAGTAACTATAACTAATTACTTTTTTAAAGTAACGTGCCCAACACTGGTCTTCGTCTCGTATATATCTGATATACCACTCAACGCCAGCCAATATTATTTATTTATTTACAGCAATAGCATTCACACCAGGGCGGCACGGTGGTGTAGTGGTTAGCGCTGTCGCCTAACAGCAAGAAGGTCCGGGTTCGAGCCCCGGGGCCGGCGAGGGCCTTTCTGTGTGGAGTTTGCATGTTCTCCCCGTGTCTGCGTGGGTTTCCTCTGGGTGCTCCGGTTTCCCCCACAGTCCAAAGACATGCAGGTTAGGTTAACTGGTGACTCCAAATTGACCGTAGGTGTGAATGTGAATGGTTGTCTGTGTCTATGTGTCAGCCCTGTGATGACCTGGCGACTTGTCCAGGGTGTACCCCGCCTTTCGCCCGTAGTCAGCTGGGATAGGCTCCAGCTTGCCTGCGACCCTGTAGAACAGGATAAAGCGGCTACAGATAATGAGATGAGCATTCGCGCCTTGAAATGTTAGTATTTATTATGCAATTTCATGCTGCAAATAGTGATTACAAAAATTAAAAGCAGTGTTTAGAAAGTGTTTGATGGTAATAGTACTAGTAGTAAGTAACTGGACTGGAGAATGAGTCAATCAGTTCTTACAACTCCAAACACTTGGATGTCTATGTAGTGAACGAGTGAGGTGTCATGCCTCTCTTGATGCCGCTGTAGGAGTTCACTCGGTTATCCACGAGCAGGACGAGCCCGCAGAGAGAGGACGAGTACAATGAGAACGCCGTCTGTAGCCGACGCAGCTTGACGCTGCCTCCGCTGCCATGGCGTCTGTGCTTGCAGAAGTCCAGCACGTTGGCCCGCACCAGCCGCAGGTTGTGCATCGTCTTCAGCTGAGCCCCTGGATCAAACGACACAGAAATGGAAAGAGATATTACAGGGTGTCTACAGGTTTGTCCTAGTTAAATTTAAGACTTTTTCATACCATGTTCCAAAAAAAAAAAAAATTAAGACCAAATCTAAAGTCACGCAAAAACGTACTCTTTTCTCATCTCATTATCTCTAGCCGCTTTATCCTTCTACAGCAGGGGTCACCAAACTTTTTTCTCTGGGGGCCACATTGTCATTCCTGACTGTGATGGGGGCCGGGGTCAGGTCAGCTATATCACATAGAATTGTATAACCCAGACAAATATGACCACCAGCAGGCCTCATTGTGTAGTAGAGATTACTAGCCTGGCACAGCCATCCCCACTACTATATCCATACTACTATATCCCCACTACTATATCCACACTACTATATCAACACTACTATATCCCCACTACTATATCCACACTACTATATCCACACTTGATTCCTGGCACATATTTGTTTATCTTTACTAGTGGTTTGCAAAAGTAGTAATCAAGTCTTCACACTTTGTTTTAATTTGAAATACCACTGATATTCCATTTATTTATTTTCTAATAAAAATAATATCAAAGCTGTCAAGGTAAGAAACATCTGCCTAGTTGAGGTGATTGACACTGGCAAAGGTGAGTGAAAAATTATAAATTGTAGGCAGGCCTGTTGATATTAATAATAATATTAATTGTATGCAGCACTTAATAAAGGTCAAATAAATAGGCCTATAAAATAAATACATTTAAAAAAACAGTGAAATTATAATAATATGAGCAATAGATCAATAGATCACAACAGTTGTGCTGTGTCCTGCACGTCATTGCTCTCATCCATGGCCAAAGCAAAAAACTCGAATTCTGACGCTCTCTCATTCAGCTGGTCATACACGTTGTCCCCCAAATCTTCGGTTCGCCTGGTCATAGTAGGTGCAGAGAGACTCGCCGCGTTGAGCGCATCCTTCTTGTCGGGACACACCTCCTCAGCCACAGCAAGCATGCATACTTTAACAAAGTCCCCATCAGTAAACGGCTTTCCATGGGTAGCTAGTAGGTGAGCTACCTTATAACTAGCTCGGACAGCAGCCTGGTTGATCTGGGTTTGGCGAAGGAATACATTCTGTTGTGCAGCCAATCCGCATTCATCCTCCGAATCCTGTCTTCTCTTGTTTGCCCTCGCAAACTAGCATACTCTTTGTGGCATAGTTCGAATTACGTGGGAGCCAATGGGAGCTGAGCTCCCATTCCCTCAGGCTCCCATGAAAGAAGCAAACTTAATTTTCTGTGGAAGTCTCTCAAATACGTCATATATCACCATAATAAGCTTGAATAGCCTATATCACCATATAAATATAACTCATTTCATTTCCGATCACCATGCAGCCATAACTTTGTATTGAACGTGTTATTAAACCGCAACATGTACAGCTGTACTTCACCACCACACCACTATGCGCGCAAACTGAAATTTGCAGCCTGCGAAATCGAATGTGAAGTTAAGTCCGAAGAAGACTTGTCCTCTATCTCACAACGATCTTCCTTTGTTTAACAATATATATATATATATGCAACACCGCATGTGTGTGTGTGCGTGCATGCGCGCGCCTGTGTGTGAAAGCTGTGCACTGCAGTGCGCAAAAGTGCGCTGGTCCAGGAGAGCGAGTATGCATTGCTTTTTTAAATAGAGACCCCCATAGGGTCAAATTTATAATTCGAACCCTGCTTTGTGGCGGGTTTCATAGTGACGACGCAGATTATATTCTTTGAAAACCGGCACACTTTCTTTACATACAAGACAAACTGCACGGTCCTTACACTGAACGAAAAAATAATCGGTGGTCCACTGTTGTTTAAAAACTCTGCACTCTCTGTCAGCTTTTCGCTGACCGCTAGCCATTTTGCTGTCCTGAACACTGACAGTTCTCTGCGCGTGCGCTGCCTGTCACTGCTTGATCGCGAGCATATGACGAAAATTCGGAAAATATGAATAGTTCATTTTATAACTAAATATCAATTTTAATTGATAAAATCAACAAAATACAAGATGCAGACATGTTATTATTTGCCAAAAAGCAATTTAAAAAAATAGGCCATGACCACTTTTGGGGATTGCCTCATAGGGCCGGTTCAAGTGATGGGGGGCAGAGGGGCTGGGGGGCCGGTCAAAGGGGGGTGGCGGGCCGGATCTGGCCCGCGGGCCGTAGTTTGGTGACCCCTGTTCTACAGGGTTGCAGGCGAGCTGGAGCCTATCCCAGCTGACTACGGGCGAAAGGCGGGGTACACCCTGGACAAGTCGCCAGGTCATCACAGGGCTGACACATAGACACAGACAACCATTCACACTCACATTCACACCTACGCTCAATTTAGAGTCACCAGTTAACCTAACCTGCATGTCTTTGGACTGTGGGGGAAACCGGAGCACCCGGAGGAAACCCACGCGGACACGGGGAGAACATGCAAACTCCACACAGAAAGGCCCTCGCCGGCCATGGGGCTCGAACCCAGGACCTTCTTGCTGTGAGGCGACAGCGCTAACCACTACACCACCGTGCCGCCCTACGTACTCTTTTGAAAAAAAAAAAATTTTTAATGTAACTTATTGCTCTTGTAAACATTCACCAGAAAACACTATTCTAGTAGAAGTACTTCATTTCTTTTCCTTGACAGGCATTCACACACTCAGAACACAATATAAGGATCGGATAAACTCCTAACTATGTGACAATCAGAATGCAGTCACAACGTTTGAATCCAATGAAACAATGTGAATGAAGTCACACACACAATCCAATGCAACAGTTTTTTTTTAAATTATTATTTTCTCTGCTTGGGGAGTCACACTGTAAGCAGAATTGTTCAATTCCATCTTTGGTCAAACAACAATGCAGAAAACAACAGTTAAACAATGTGAATGCACATACACCTGAAACTCCGGCTCACTCACTTGAAAGGTATGCTCACTTGCACTTCTTAAAACACTTGGAACCTTACCCACACACAAACAATACTATTCTCTCACATCTGTGGTTGGTAGAAGAGAGCAACTGGACTTGCTTGAAGAATCTTGACGTTTCGCCTCTCATCCTAAAGGCTTCCTCAGTTCTGTCTGACTAAAGGGAGTATCCAGTATTTATCCTCTCATGGATCATCATAGAATCCGAATCAGAATGCTGATGGCTGCATTGTAGGTGGCTGATAAAAGAGGTCATAGACCCCCACCTCTGTTCAGTGATGGTCGTTCCAGGTTGACAAAAATGAACGATCCTCTCTGGCTAAGATGTCTGCCAGTTTTCTGGAAGTCCTCTCATACTCCCGCACCAGTCGAAGGGATCTCATCCCAAAGTGCGTAGAAACTTCCAGAAAACTGGCAGACATCTTAGATGGGGTTTACATTAGACCGTATCAGCGGCTCATCAGATTAACATTTTTAAAAACGATTAGCGTGCACACAGCAACGCCAATACACGGATACGCTAATCACATGACTAACTCGGCACGCAAGTTGAGATGCGTCAGTGCGGCTCATCGCTTCCTCCTCAGCGGCTGCGCTCCAAATCACTCCGCCCTGAACAGCGAGTGCCCTCTGGAGGGTGCGCACTCCGGCCCTGCGCAGCTCACAGAGCGCACGAGTGTAGTGCACGAGCAGTGATTCGGGACTGAGCCGCTGTGCGCAAGTCACTTACCACTTGCAAGTGGAAGGATGGCAAGCCTAAAGACAATCATAACTACACAATGGGCAGTATTTGCATCAGTATTTGCAGTATTTTCATACTTTTATACTCTTTAATGAAAGGTGATACAAGGCGGAAGTCCGCGCCGTTTTTCAGCAGTCGCGTCACATGACCAACGCCAGCGAATCAGGAAGGTGGATGTCACAGTGACGTTGTCCAATGACGACGCCAGCTAGAGCTCAGCACAGCGTATCCGCGTATTCTCAAATGTTTACACAGCACCGGATCAGACACTATCTGGATTGAATACGTGGACCCTGGCGGATTCCCGTTTCCCGGCGTTTCCAGGCATTTTAATGTAAACGGACAGTGCATCCGCGAAGAAAACGAGACAGATACGGTCTAATGTAAACTTGGCCTTAGCCAGAGAGGATCGTTCATTTTTGTCAACCTGGAACGACCATCATTGAACAGAGGTGGGGGTCTATGACCTCTTATCAGCCACCTACAACCCCTGGCAAAAAGTATGGAATCACCAGTCTTGGATGAGCACTCATTCAGACATTTTATTCTGTAGAACAAACTGAGATCACAAACATGATACAATAATAAAGTCATTCCAAAGTGCAACTTCTTGGCCTTCAGAAACACTAAAAGAAATGAAGAAAATACATTGTGATAGTCAGCAAATGTTACTTGTATAGACCAAGCACAGGGAAAAAAATATGGAATCACTCAATTCTGAGGAAAAAAAAAAATACGGAATCACTCAATTTTCAGGTAGAAAATAAGGACTCACCCAGTCAGTCAATTTCCTTTCCCTAAATTGACACCTGCCTCAGATTAGATCTGCTCGTTAGTCTGCAGTTAGAAACAGTGCAGTTATCGCACCTTGGAGGGCTGCTGGACCAAGTGGATTGGCAAGACTCATGGCTCCAACAAGAGAGATGTCTCTTGAAACAAAAGAGAGGATTGTCAAACTTCTTAAAGAAGGTAACTCTTCACGCATGGTTGCCAAAGATGTGGGCTGTTCACAGTCAGCTGTATCTAAGATATGGACCAAGTACAAACAGCATGGGAAGGTTTTTAAAGCCAAGCGTACTGGTAGACCAAGGAAGACATCAAAGCGTCAAGACAAAAAACTTAAGGCCATATGTCTTGAAAACCGAAAAAGTACAACAAAACAAATGAAGCATAAATGGGAGGAAGCTGGAGTCAATGTATGTGACCGAACCGTGAGAAATCGCCTAAAGGAAATGGGATTTTCATCTAGGAAAGCTAAAAGAAAACCATCATTGACACCTAAACAGAAAAGAACAAGACTACAATGGGCTAAAGAGAAGCAATCATGGACTGTGGATGACTGGATGAAAGTTATCTTCAGTGATGAATCACGAATCTGCATTGGACAAGGTGATGATGCTGGAACTTTTGTTTGGTGCCGTTCCAGTGAGATTTATGAAGAGGACTGCCTGAAGAAAACATCCAAATTTCCACAATCCTTGATGATATGGGGATGCATGTCAGGCAGAGGCACTGGGGAGATGGCTGTGGTTACTTCTTCAATAAATGCACAGGTTTACATTGACGTTTTGGACAGTTTTCTTATCCCTTCAATTGAGAAGATGTTTGGGGATGATGAAATAATTTTCCAAAATGACGATGCATCGTGCCATAGAGCAAAAACTGTGAAAGCATTCCTTGGTGAAAGACACATCCAGTCAATGTCATGGCCTGCAAATAGTCCAGATCTCAACCCAATAGAAAACTTGTGGTGGAAATTGAAAAAAAATGGTCCACGACAAGGCTCCGGCCTGCAAACCTGATCTGGCAACTGCAATCAAAGAGAGTTGGCACCAGATTGATGAAGAATACTGTTTGTCACTAATCAAGTCCATGCCTAAGAGACTGCGAGCCGTTATAAAAGCCAGAGGTGGTGCAACTAAGTACTAGTGATGTGTTTTGAATGTTCTTTTGTTTGTCTGTTTTTCATGATTCCATATTTTTTTCCTCAGAATTGAGTGATTCCATATTTTTTTTCCCTGTGCTTGGTCTATAAAAGTAACATTTGCTGACTTCCACAATGCTTTTTCTTCATTTCTTTTAGTGTTTCTGAAGGCCAAGAAGGTGCACTTTGGAATGACTTTATTATTGCATCATGTTTGTGATCTGAGTTTGTTCTACAGAATAAAACGTGTGAATGAGTGCTCATTCAAGACTGGCGATTCCATACTTTTTGCCAGGGGTTGTACAATGCAGCCATCAGCATTCTGATTCGGATTCTATGATGATCCATGAGAGGATAAATACTGGATACTCCCTTTAGTCAGACAGAACTGAGGAAGCCTTTAGGATGAGAGGCGAAACGTTTTCAAGAATCTTCAAGCAAGTCCAGTTGCTCTCTTCAACCAACCACAGATTACTATGTACCTGGATGACTGAGATTCGTCACAGATATATTCTCTCACATGCACGCAATAGAATATATTCTCTCTCTCTCACACACACGATATTCTCTTACATCTCGCAGATCTATCCTCTTCTCCACGACCGTTAGTGGTGGCAGCGCTGAAGTCAGATATTTGAGGCTGATGCTCGCGGCCTTTAGCAAAAGCAACATGCTTGGCGCTCTTCATATGAGAGTCCGCCGCTCTTATCCCCATTGTGCCCAACTTAAAAGTCTTACAGCATGCTACACAGTATGCCTCGTTGGCATCTTTGGGTACAGCTTTCAGCCACCACGAGTATTTTGCATCTTGCAGCCAGTTATCATTAAATTTACATTTACCCATTGTGGCTCGGACTACCCTCCATCAACAGATCAGGCACCGAGTGGTTGTCAAGCACATGTGTGTCTAGCAACCGGTGGATTCGGAGCCTGCGCGGTAGAATTGTGAGCATCAAAAACGATTAAACTTTTTCCCCATCCAAAGTGTACCACATTTTAACGATATGACTGAGTAAAATCTCCATAAATTTAAGATTGAAAATTTAAGACCACGGGGTTTGAAATTTAAGACAATTTAAGACTTTTTAATGGCCTTATTTTAGGAAAATTAAATTTAAGACTTTTTAAGGACCCGCGGCCACCCTGTATTATGGAAAAATTCCCAAAGTATGGAATTAGCAAGAGCTCTCTGAATTTTTACCTTCAATTTATTTTTAGGAATAATATTTTGTGCAGGGCGGCATGGTGGTGTAGTGGTTAGCGCTGTCGCCTCACAGCAAGAAGGTCCGGGTTCGAGCCCCGTGGCCGGCGAGGGCCTTTCTGCGTGGAGTTTGCATGTTCTCCCCGTGTCCGCGTGGGTTTCCTCCGGTTTCCCCCACAGTCCAAAGACATGCAGGTTAGGTTAACTGGTGACTCTAAATTGACCGTAGGTGTGAATGTGAGTGTGAATGGTTGTCTGTGTCTATGTGTCAGCCCTGTGATGACCTGGCGACTTGTCCAGGGTGTACCCCGCCTTTCGCCCGTAGTCAGCTGGGATAGGCTCCAGCTCGCCTGCGACCCTGTAGAACAGGATAAAGCGGCTAGAGATAATGAGATGAGATATTTTGTGCACTGAGACTGGGATCCTGAGGGACGCGAGAAAGAAGCGTTCACTACAGCAGGTGGTTTTTACTCTAGACGTTATATATGAAGTTTATCAGACAAAGAAAAGCTACGCTGATTAACCCAGGAGTGTACTGGATATGAAAGGATGCCGCGTTATGTCGATAACCAGTTGCTTTGATTTAAATAATTTTCTTTATACTTTGGAAAAAACAGAACCAGCTAATTTTATTAGAAGGGCATTGATCTGGATGCGCTTTGCTGCTAAACCATTTCAGACCCTGTTTGGATTAATTCTAAAATCTAATACTGCCAATTACAATGATAATTGTTAGAAAATTAAAAGTTTTAGGAGTGTAAAAATTTTTTTTCTAAAAAAATAGAATAGAACAGATAGAATAGAACAGATGCGGGTACTTTTGTAAGAACTGTTATGATTGGCTTTTGTTCTCTCCCACACGCTTGTAAGAACTGTTATGATTGGCTATCATGCTCTCGCCAGCAATGTTTTGGCCAATTACATTGTAGATAACACGTATTCTACCGCGAGACTAAAGCTGGCGAAAATGTAAACATGTAACATCGTCGTACGCTTGAGTATCACGAAGGAACATACCCCAATCCCCCCCTCAATGAAAAAAACATCTCAACGGATTTGGCATAATATCGATTTTTGCTCAGAAAAAGCGGAAAACTCATCCCTGAGAACAGGAATCTTATGCCGCTTTTCCACTACCAACGCGGCTGAGTCGGGCTGAGCCGTGCCGTGCTGAGTTGGGCTGAGTCGAGCTGAGCGGGGCTGTTGGAGTTGCATTTCGACTACAACCGCGCTGAACCGTGCTGGCTGGAAGTGGGTGGACACATTGGGTGGAGTTAGCGAAAGTGGGTGGACGTCAGGTGATGTCGTTAGGCGGCGCAAACAGTGACATCAGTGACCTTTTAAGCGGTAGTCTCACGACCCGGAGAGTAAACAATAAACATGGAGTCGTTAGTGTTGCTGGTCTTGGTGCTGTGGCTTGTTGTCACCGACAACGCCAACAGATACTGGCAAGAGCGTATAGATGAGGCGAGGCGCATAAGGCTTCAGAAATTCTCGTAATTCATAATTCTTCTTCTTCCGGGTTTACAGAGCCCAGCGTGCTCGCGGGGCGTGTGGGCATGTGAGGACACTCCTCCCCACCAATCAGTGCACAGGGGAGTGTCTCCTCACGCCCCTAGCCCCACTCGGCTCGGTTTGGCTCGCTTCAGCCCTACTCCAAAACCGTGCGAGTTTTGGGTGCTCAGTAGGGCTGAAGCGAGCTGAGTCGTGCTGCTCTGAGATAGTCGAAACGCGAGCCGTGTCGGGCTGAAGTGAGCTGAAAAAGGGTAGTGGAAAAGGGCCATTAGAATCAACAATAAGTTCCTATTAAAGTGGCCGGTGAGTGTTGTAGCATATTAACGTTATTTATAGTAAACAATTGACTGATAGTCCGGTATAAAAAGACAGGATGGATGGATGGATGGATGGAAAATACAGACGACAGAGTGTGTATTGGTTCAGGTCCCAGGTGATTCCAAACAGATGCTGTACCTAAATGAATGGTGAAGCTCTCCTCCAGCTGCCGATGCTCCTCGAACACTCTGGCCCCCAAGTCGCCGGCCTCGCTCAGCTGCCCAGGCTGTACCTTAATCTCCTCGCTGCATCACAACCCAAAACATCACATCTCATCCTCCACCCTGCTACACACACCATTTCTCATGACTTAGATCTTTCTGCTCGCAGGTCATCCTGAACATAAACGTCAATAACGAGGCTCTTAAATGCAACACTTGCGTGATGGTGCTGTTGTTCGGGTTGCGAAGGTCCTGGTGTAGTTTAACCACCCACTCCTGGTACTCTTGCTTCTGAATCCCAGTGACCTGCTTCAGCTCACTGGCCCACTTGTTCTCCAGAACCTGAACACCAGACACAACAGCTATTACCTCCGATTACCACAGTGAAGAAAAACAATCAGATCACGTTCGCTTTAGATCTTTTCGGACATCAATGAAAAATTTATTACAACAATAATGTTACCTTTAATGAGCTTCATTAAAGGTAAAGTCAATGATTATGGGAATTAGCTAAAGTTATAAAAATAAGATATTTATTACTTTTAATATTCCCTCCAAAAAACACCTCTACACTCACCGGCCACTTTAATAGGAACTTGTTCTTGATTCTAAGATTCCTGTTTTTGGCTGTAGGAGTGGAACCCAATGTGTTGTTCTGTTTGCTGTTGCATGCTGAGATGCTTTTCTGCTCACCACCAAGGACGCGTCATCCTAATGGGCTTCATGGGCAGCTGCCCAGGGCCTCGGCCACTAGGGGGCCTCGGAGGTAGCGAGATCGGAAAATATGAAATGATATTTTCAGAAGTTTTGATCATATTGATAACATTTTTGATGCATTTCGCCACCTGTAAAGCCTCGGTCACAACCGGCCGTACGTGCTCCTACGGACGGTCTACGTGCAAAAAACGCAAGAAACGCACGGAGGGCGCGCGTGTGACGTGCTGATTTTCGAGCCGTAGACTGGCCGCAGAGGTTCTTTGTCATGTCAAACAAACTCTACGGGCACTTACGTTTTTTTTTTCAGGTTGCAAGACAAACTTACGGCCAACGTGCGTCTTTCTCCACGAACAAAAAAAACGCAGCGATTTGGGAAACGCCAAAAATCACACGGCCAAAAAATCGTACGTCCAGTTGTGACCTAGGCTTAAGGAAGCCCACCTTGTCCCGTCGCATAAATCACCCGTCACTGTCAATACGATCACTGTCCACCATGTCTTCACACGCTACGCCAGCTTGAGTTCAATGATTTAATTAATGACTTCACTTTCCAGAAAAGTAGGAAAGTGCCCTTGTAAGTTGACCCATGGCTGTCAAACTGAATGCGCAAAGCTGTGCGCCACTGCTGTTTGGGACATTACGTGTGTGAAAGGATGAAATGTTTCACATAGCCTAACATTTTGAGATTTATTTCTGAGAAGCAAGATATTTTTCTTTCTTTGTTATCGCTCTTTGTTTTCACAAGTTAAAAGTCGCCTGGATTCCAAAATGAAAACGAACGGTTATATACCAAATGAATGTTCTTGTTCTGAATACTAAAGAAACTGTTGTAGGCCTCGGTTATGTTCTTGACATGTTGTTCATTGACTCACTCATTCAAAGGCTTCTTGAGGCTAAACTTTAGTTAACCAGACTTGTTAACCGTGATGTCTGATGGATTTTTTCACCATGCAATTGCCTATTTCACCATTGCTTTTTATCGATTAAATAGGTGTTGATGGATATAAAGTTTTATCGTTCGATAGTATTTCTAATTGTGCCACTGTCATTATTTAAGTTTCTGTGTCTAGTTAGACAGGCACATCTGAGGGGGTGAATTTGCTGAGCGCAACTGACAACAGGCGGGGCTGGGGCCTCGGGGGGGTGTCTGCCCAGGGCCTCGGCAAGGGTTAACGCGGCCCTGCTCACCATGGTTGTAAAGAGTGATTATATTAGTTAATATATCCTTCTTGGTTAAAAAAAAAAAAAAAAAAAAAAAAAAAAACCTCAAACCAATCTGCATTTTCCTCTGACCTCTTATCAACAAGGCGGGTTCCCCCCATCCACAAAACAGTCAGTCAGTCACTCACTCGATGTTTTTTGCACCATTCTGTGTAAACTCTTGAGACTGCTGTGTGTGAAAACCCCAGGAGGAGATCAGCAGTTTCTGAAACACTCAAACCTCATACTCGTCTGGCTCAAACCAACACCCATGTCGCAGTGAAAGAGTCACACTTTGAGATCACAATTTTTCCCCATTCTGATGTTTGAAAGATGTGACCTTATGGGTATTCCTAATAAAGTGGCCAGTGAGTGTATGTCCTAACTGCCTGAATATTAATGATTTCTTCCCCCCTCCTTCTGTTTACAGCTGCAGGAATACGAAAAGCCCAATATTACAGTATATTTTGTGAATTAATTACAACCCCGATTCCAAAAAAGTTGGGACAAAGTATAAATTGTAAAGAAAAACGGAATGCAATCATTTACAAATCTCAAAAACTGATATTGTATTCACAATAGAACAGAGACAACATATCAAATGCAAACATATTAAAATGGACTGTGGCAAAGTGGAAAACTGTTCTGTGGTCAGACGAATCAAAATTTGAAGTTCTTTATGGAAATCAGGGACGCTGTGTCATTCGGACTAAAGAGGAGAAGGACGACCCGAGTTGTTATCGGCGCTCAGTTCAGAAGCCTGCATCTCTGATGGTATGGGGTTGCATTAGTGCGTGTGGCATGGGCAGTTTACACATCTGGAAAGACACCATCAATGCTGAAAGGTATATCCAGGTTCTAGAGCAACATATGCTCCCATCCAGACGACGTCTCTTTCAGGGAAGACCTTGCATTTTCCAACATGACAATGCCAAACCACATACTGCATCAATTACAGCATCATGGCTGCGTAGAAGAAGGGTCCGGGTACTGAACTGGCCAGCCTGCAGTCCAGATCTTTCACCCATAGAAAACATTTGGCGCATCATAAAACGGAAGATACGACAAAAAAGACCTAAGACAGTTGAGCAACTAGAATCCTACATTAGACAAGAATGGGTTAACATTCCTATCCCTAAACTTGAGCAACTTGTCTCCTCAGTCCCCAGACGCTTACAGACTGTTGTAAAGAGAAAAGGGGATGTCTCACAGTGGGAAACATGGCCTTGTCCCAACTTTTTTGAGAATTGTTGTTGTCATGAAATCTAAAATCACCTATTTTTTCTCTTTAAATGATACATTTTCTCAGTTTAAACATTTGATATGTCATCTATGTTCTATTCTGAATAAAATATGGAATTTTGAAGCTTCCACATCATTGCATTCCGTTTTTATTTACAATTTGTACTTTGTCCCAACTTTTTTTGGAATCAGGGTTGTATAAATAAATAAAAACCAACTGCACCTTTAATTGGTGATGTCATCAGTATGTTTGGGTGAAGATTTCTGTAATTGTGTGGTGCTTTTTTTTTTTAAATTATCTTTACTATTGGATGAAACTAGCACTACCTCTAAGATATAAGAATTCAAAGACAGCGTTTTTTGACTAAACCTGATACTTTTGGTGTTCAACCTTCTCAGGTTTAAAACAGAACACCTCTATGGCATGCTCTCCTGGCTCACTGTGTCGTAGCGGCCTTACCTGCTGAGCCTCAAAGTGCTGCGCTGCTACTGTATTAACGTCCTGATCGCTCAAGGTCTTTCCCAGCTCCTGCATGACTTTGTCCATTTCCACTGCCTGCCTGTGTGTGGATGAACAGGAAACCATCAAGACCCGTTATGAAAAAAAGAAACTTCTCTACTGAAACATCAGGACAGAAATATGCTGCTCTTTAAGCTCTATAAATATAGCAGCAAGTGGCGATCTGTGGGCTCCAAGCATCTTCGCAAGCAGCATTCGGATACCCTTTTTCGACCAACAGGGAATGAGTTCTTGAACTGGTTCTTGCCAGGATTCTTTGAAACTCGGTGCCTGATGGCGAACCAGCCCATGTTTTCACCAGCGTTGAACCAAACCGTTGTAATCAAGGATGTGTCATGAACAGAGGGCGTTGCACAATTCACAACGCGAATAAACAGTCGTAGTGAGATGGTGGTGCAAATTGATTACCCCCGAGTTTTTGTTCTGTTACTGCAGATATTTGTTTTCAGTCCATTCTGTCTGAAGATGTATCCTTTTCCGTTGCTGCGCTCTGCTTTGTCGCCAATCTAATGACACGCCCACTGATGTCATCACAGTTTGCGCTGGAAAACCAGCTATGGAGCACTTGCATGTGACGTCATAGCCAACCCAGATTGTGACAGACGCCATCTTGTCGGTCAAACGCCATATTTCCGCCTTCTACTTCATTCTGGTTCTACTTTTACCTTTTCTTCTGGAAAACCCTACTATATACAATTCTACTACAACGGCTGCGGCTACAAGCTCTCCCTACCTGTGCACGTTTTTTATGTGTATTTTTGTGTGTTGTTCGTCTGTACCGGACTTCAGTATCCACTACAACCGTATGGACTTACTGGACATTGGTTTCCAGCAGAAAATGACTGTTTGTAGCGATTTCCATCGCACGCACAACATTCCGGACGAGATAGCGAGACCAGCGGGGTCTCCGTGGATTGTTATCGGAAGCAAAGCGAAGGAGGCGGCGCCGGGAGCAGAAGCAAAAGTGAGGCTGCAGAGCCGGCCTGTTGACTAAGCTCAGAAAACAGCCACTCAAGCCTCCACTGCTAAGCCTCTACCTCTCCAACGCCAGATCCATGGTAAACAAGATGGACGATTTGGAATTACAGCTGGAATTACCTTATTCTATTCTATAATCAGCTGGTCAGTGCTATACTCAATACTTAAGTGACTTACCCATCCAATGAGGACTGTTATTTTCTTGTTTACAAGATGCCACATCCGAGTCGCTGACAAATCCTGAATTTCTGTAAAGATAACTGTCCAGAGATTTATAAGCACGCAGTGCTTCACCACTGAACAGCGAGGGAAAGTTAATGAGGTAATTATACACGTCTGGGTATTCCACCTCCGGCAGTTCAATATCCACTGACACGGTCGTGAAAACTACGTCCGGTAAGCCATAAGGGTCACCAATCTGTAGATCATTTATTTTAGACATATATCTAGTTATCTGTTCATTAGAAAAATGAGCCGTGTAGTCTGTCGGTTGAAATTGATCCATTCTGTACACGAGTGCAGCAGTATTCAGCTGTGTTTTTTACCGACAAGATGGCGGCTGTGTACTTTCCGGTCACGTGACTGCAAGATCTCTATACTTCGGTTTCAACTGGGAAACAACTTTTTCTGGTTCCGAATCAATTTACTTTTAGTCGAAACTCTGCAAACGGTTCAAAATTTGGTGCGTGAACAAGAACAGAACCCGTTCCCTGTTGGTCGAAAAGGGACATCAGTACCAATACTTACCAAACTACATAGAACAACTAAAATAAATCACACTGTAAAAGATTTGTTACAAAAGTGCAAACCTGTCAAATGAAATGAATTTACAGATTAGATTTGGACAAATATACAGCATAAATAATTCTCTTCAATCCATTTATCAAGCCTCTCAAGTTCTAGTAGAACCCAGAGTTCTATCTGTTTGAGTAAATTAACCTTCCCAACATTAGAACTGATCAGTATGTTGCAGTCATAATGTTGAGAATATATATATTTTTTAACAATTATTGACATCAACCCAAAATCCTAGGAACCTTCACTTTACTTCACCTCACGCTCTACCAACCTTTCCTGGAGCTTCTTGAGCTCCATGTCTCGCTCACTGATGAGCTCGGACACGCTGACGTAGTAGTTGTGTTCCAAGTTGAGCAAGGTTTCTGAGGCCGAAGAATGGATCAGTTCATGATACACGTCTGCAAAGTCCTCGTCCCAGCTGGGCTCCTCGGGTCGAGCGTGTTCTAGAGTTGTCTAAAAGCAGACACCATACAAGCACACAGTAAGGCTGTTCAATTCATTTTAAAACTACATGCTGGATTTACAACCTCAATTCCAAAAAAGTTGGGATGCTGTGTAAAACATAAATAAAAAAACAGAATGTGATAATTTGCAAGTCATGGAAACCCGATATTTCATTGAAAGTGTTACAAAGACAACATATCAAATGGAGAACGTTTATTGTTTTTTGAAAAATATATGCTCATTTTGAATTTGACATAAGCAACACATTTCAAAAAAGTTGGGACAGGGGCATGTTTACCACTGTGTTGCATCACCTCTACTTTTAACAACACTCTAAACGTTTGGGAATTGAGGAGACCAATTGCTGTAGTTTCGAAAGAGAAATGTTGTCCCATTCTCACCTGATATACAATTTCAGTTGCTCAACAGTTCAGGGTCTCCTTTGTCGTATTTTGCGCTTCATAATGCCACGTTTTAAATGGGAGACAGGTCTGGACCGTAGGCAGGCCAGTTTAGCACCGAGGCTCTTTTACTACACAGTACGATGTCTCGCACATGTCTCAATGAATCTCGTTTATGGCCATTGCTTTGACGTATGGACTGATATATATTACATAGCATATTTCAAACACTCAGAACTTGCTATAGCAGTGACAAAATAGCGATGAAAACTGCATTCCTATATTTAATAAAATGAGATAAATAGAATTTTGATAATAAAAAAATTGCCTTCAGTTCCCCTTTAATGTATACGTGAGAAGAATCCATCTCACAAATTCCTGTGAATTGGCTGCTACGATAAAAATGATAACGTATTAAAAGCATAAAACATATCAAAAGAATTAATATCAAACTGTGATTATGGTGTGAAGTTTGAGCTACTGTTATAGAAAATTAATCAACACTTTCTGACCAATCAGATTCAAGAATATGGCTTCATTAAAATAACATTACTGAAGGTCCAACATGTTAAATATTCAACAACGTGTATGGCTCTTACCTCGGTGTAGGCTTTGGCCCAGAGGTTGCTCATTTTATTAATATCAACTTCTCCGTTAGTGATCCTCTGTAGGGCTGCTTCAGCTTCCCGATCATAATCTTCTAACGTTTCTCTTTCAACGAATGCAAGAAGTTTGTTCTTTAAGTCTGGAACAAATCGAGCAGGTTGGTGAATTTCCATTTCTATCTGTTGCTTTCGTATTGTTAACATTGATTAATTTATTGGTGTGCTTTATCCTGGTCAGGGACGTGGATTGGTATCATTTTCGCTTACAATCTGACAAAATTAGACATCTCTAAATAATATTTTTAAATGTAAAAAACTACAAATCATTACTTTTTTTGTTTTATACCAGTCTGCAAGAACTCTGTTGTCTTTGATTGACTTAGTTCTGGTATTGTGTTATTGTTCAACATCAAATAAACTGATGGATTTTGACCAATGCAAATGAAATCATAAGAATGAATAAAATATATACCTAAACAGTTAAAAATTATGATTAAGCACAATCTGGCCCATAGAAAAAAAAATTCAAGTTGAAATTTGCTCAGTAGAGGAAACATGACCACATTGAAAACAAATCAAAATACTATCAAAGTTAATCTACAAATTGCCCTGACTTGTTTTATTTCAGAAATATGACTCAATGCAGTAATACATTTTTGGATTGGCTTCATGCAGGGTGCCAATAATTTTGATGCTGACTTTGGAGCATGAAAACATGAGCAGCAGAAACACTTATTATCCCAAAACAAAACGCTGATGAGAGGTTAAACCATTTTAAAGGGTAATTTAATCAACTAAAGGGTAACCGAAGAACGAATTCTTACCCTTTTCTACAAAGCATGGGATTTTGTGGAGCAGCAGGAGTCTTCCGTGCAGATCACTGACATTTTCTTGAACAGGAAACTGCAGAGGCACTTTGAGGACACAGTGATTTCTCCCTGCTTTGAACTCGAACACAAATTCTTTCTCTGTAGAGCTCGCTTTCCCTTTAGTTTTCCTCATCTTTCACCTGGAAACAGGAGGAAAAAAAGAGAGATGCTAAACATATCAAAAATATTTCAATATAAATATAATTAATCTGTATCAGGGTGGAGATTTTCTTTAGTCAGTGTAATAGGACTGTTATTGGTTTGAGAAGCCATGCTGATGGAATGTTTCTCAGAACAGCAATGACACTGCAGTGTTCAAAACCCAAGACGTTCCGCTGTACCAGTGTTGGCAACTTAGCTACTTTGTTATTAGATCTGGTGACATTTTAGACCACTTCAGTGACTTTATTTTTAAAATTCTAGCAATTTTTTGAAATGACAACTTTGTGAGCAGATGTTAGTGATTGTCCTGCACTTGCTGGAGCTCTCCACCTCACATCAGAGCTCCTGGTTTTGAGTTGAGGGAGCAAGTTCTCTCAGCTCATCACCAGTGTGTAAAGGTTGACTGAGGTGTGCTTATGTGAGCTGATATTCCCAAAGACCAACCACTGACCTACAATCATTCCCAACAACCAACCCCTGACCAACATCGCTCCCACGGAGCGACCACTGGCCTAGAGGGCTCCCACGGAGCGACCACTGGCCTAGAGGGCTCCCACGGAGCGACCACTGGCCTAGAGGGCTCCCACGGAGCGACCACTGGCCTAGAGGGCTCCCACGGAGCGACCACTGGCCTAGAGGGCTCCCACGGAGCGACCACTGGCCTAGAGGGCTCCCACGGAGCGACCACTGGCCTAGAGGGCTCCCACGGAGCGACCACTGGCCTAGAGGGCTCCCACGGAGCGACCACTGGCCTAGAGGGCTCCCACGGAGCGACCACTGGCCTAGAGGGCTCCCACGGAGCGACCACTGGCCTAGAGGGCTCCCACGGAGCGACCACTGGCCTAGAGGGCTCCCACGGAGCGACCACTGGCCTAGAGGGCTCCCACGGAGCGACCACTGGCCTAGAGGGCTCCCACGGAGCGACCACTGGCCTAGAGGGCTCCCACGGAGCGACCACTGGCCTAGAGGGCTCCCACGGAGCGACCACTGGCCTAGAGGGCTCCCACGGAGCGACCACTGGCCTAGAGGGCTCCCACGGAGCGACCACTGGCCTAGAGGGCTCCCACGGAGCGACCACTGGCCTAGAGGGCTCCCACGGAGCGACCACTGGCCTAGAGGGCTCCCACGGAGCGACCACTGGCCTAGAGGGCTCCCACGGAGCGACCACTGGCCTAGAGGGCTCCCACGGAGCGACCACTGGCCTAGAGGGCTCCCACGGAGCGACCACTGGCCTAGAGGGCTCCCACGGAGCGACCACTGGCCTAGAGGGCTCCCAAGGAGCGACCACTGGCCTAGAGGGCTCCCAAGGAGCGACCACTGGCCTAGATGGCTCCCAAGGAGCGACCACTGGCCTAGATGGCTCCCAAGGAGCGACCACTGGCCTAGATGGCTCCCAAGGAGCGACCACTGGCCTAGATGGCTCCCAAGGAGCGACCACTGGCCTAGATGGCTCCCAAGGAGCGACCACTGGCCTAGATGGCTCCCAAGGAGCGACCACTGGCCTAGATGGCTCCCAAGGAGCGACCACTGGCCTAGATGGCTCCCAAGGAGCGACCACTGGCCTAGATCGTTCCCAAGGAGCGACCACTGATGCTAGATCGTTTCCAAAGAGCGACCACTGACCTAGATCGCTCCCAAAGAGCGACCACTGACCTAGATCGCTCCCAAAGAGCGACCACTGACCTAGATCGCTCCCAAAGAGCGACCACTGACCTAGATGGTTCCTAAAGAGCAACCACTGACCTAGATCGCTCCCAAAGAGCAACCACTGACCAACACCGCTCCCAAAGACCAACCACTGCTCATCACGGTTCTACAGTATATCGGTCTATTATGTTCTCTATGTTTTTGGAACATCTTACTTCTTCATGTTACACCTTTTGATACGCAAATGATTCAACGAATATGCAAATTGCTGTGGCGTCATTGGGTGAATTCTAGTATTAGATATTTTGAGCATGCATTTCCAGTGCTACTTTCCCCTGAAAAGATTTGCCAACAGTCACTGACACCAGCACACACAGCAGTGCTGAGATGAGAATGATCCTCCACCTAAATAACACTTAGTGTTTAGAGCTAGTTAGTTATTATACACTTGCAAAGTGCACACATGATGTATTTCGGCGATAAACTGCCAGAGTGTAGAGAAATAATTCATACAGAGCCCATAGAAATAAACGCCATTTCTAGAACCGCTTGGACAGATGTTTACACACAGGAAGACAATGCAGATGCATGTGCAGTATACCAGCATGCAGTGGCAAATGACCCAGTGCACTTACAGAAGGAAATAACATTAGGAACAATTAAACCAATTACAGTATATAACACCGACCTAATAAACATCTCAGCACGAGCCTTTTTAGCTACTTCCGGAATTAAATTTCAGCTTCACCTGCTGTCTACAAACACCTACATAACACACGAGCTTGTCGATCATCTAATAATATAATTCACATTTTAATGTGATATTATTTAACATTAACTCTAATACACTTACTGTTAGACGAGGCTCAACTTGGCTTCTTTCTCTCCAGCTCTTTTATTCGGAGTTTCCATTCCACCTTAAAACATCCTGCACATCCTGCACTTACCAGCTCCTGCCTGTAGATGGCGCCAAAAACGCTTTAAACTCACAGATATTACAGTTCACTAAACTGCATAAAAATGGAACAAAATCTGCTCATTTTATCTTTCATTTAAAAAAATAGGACAAAGACATATGTTTAACTGTATAAATACTCAATATGAAGCAATTTTACTTCATGACTTTTTAATAATAGACTTGTGAACTTGGCATGTTGGTTGTAGACAAATTGCAATTTCTTTCTGATTCCTGTCTCATTACCTATTCATGTTCAAACTGTCTCAGATATCTGACAAATTCATCTATCCATCCATTATCTGTAGCCGCTTATCCTGTTCTACAGGGTCGCAGACAAGTTGGAGCCTATCCCAGCTGACTATGGGTGAGAGGCGAGGTACACCCTGGACAAGTCGCCAGGTCATTGCAGGGCCAACACAGAGACAAACAACCATTCACACTCACATTCACACCTACAGTCAATTTAGAGCCACCAGTTAGCCTAACCTGCATGTCTTTGGACTGTGGGGGAAACCGGAGCACCCAGAGGAAACCCACTGGGCTCGAATTGTTATTTAAACCCGCTGGGCTCGAATCCAGGACCTTCTTGCTGTGAGACCACAGTGCTAACCACTACATATATTTCATATGAATTTGTCAGGGGCAGCACTACACCATCATGCCGCCCCTGACAAATTCATATGAAAATATATTACTTTTACCTTGCACACACACACACAACTTTCTTCATTTGCATGACACGTTAAAAACTTGCGAGAAAAAAGTAGTGTACACTACCGTTCAAAAGTTTGGGGTCACTTTGAAATTTCCTTATTTTTGAAAGAAAAGCACTGTTCTTTTCAATGAAGATCACTTTAAACTAATCAGAAATACACTCTATACATTGCTAATGTGGTAACTGACTATTCTAGCTAAATGTCTGGTTTTTGGTGCAATATCTACATAGGTGTATAGAGGCCCATTTCCAGCAACTCTCACTCCAGTGTTCTAATGGTACAATGTGTTTGCTCATTGCCTCAGAAGGCTAATGGATGATTAGAAAACCCTTGTACAATCATGTTAGCACAGCTGAAAACAGTTTAGCTCTTTAGAGAAGCTATAAAACTGACCTTCCTTTGAGCAGATTGAGTTTCTGGAGCATCACATTTGTGGGGTCGATTAAATGCTCAAAATGGCCAGAAAAATGTCTTGACTATATTTTCTATTCATTTTACAACTTATGGTGGTAAATAAAAGTGTGACTTTTCATGGAAAACACAAAATTGTCTGGGTGACCCCAAACTTTTGAACGGTAGTGTATGTGCAAGATTTTTATGTGCATGTGCAAGGTAAAAGTAGTGTATGCTTAAACTTTTTATATTTTACATGTAAGAAAATGTAGTTGATGTGCAAGAAAAAGTAGTGTATATGCAAACTTTCTTGATATATGGCCTAAACAGTGCCTCATTATCTGCTCATTTTTAAACATCTCAAAGTATAAGAAATAGATATGAAACTAAGTGTGATGTACTATCAAAATACTCAACATAAAGTCATTATAGTGTCCGATTTTTGAATAATGGCCCTGTGACCTTGCCATTTGAGGTTAAGCTGCAGAGAAATTGCACTTTCTGCCTGATTCCTTTGCCATTGTGTGCTCATTTTTAAACCATATCAAAAATATATTTGCATATTAAAATAGGTGTAATGTACAATGTATTATCTAAATACTGAATACAAACAAATTTTATTGCTGAGGTTTTAATAATAGACCTGTGAACTTGGCATCTGAGACAATCAGATGTATTGGATAGGTAATGATACATCGGACAGGGATAGACTTTCTGTCTGATTCCTATACCATTATCTCAACATTTTAAAAGTTGTTTAAAGATCTGTACAAGAAAATAGGTGCAATCATCTTCTTTCAGCTGCTCCTGTTAGGGGTTGCCACATTGCCACAGCAGATCATCCAATTTATGATCTGCATATTTGATTGAGCATAGGTTTTTTTTTTTTTACACCGGATGCCCTTCCTGATGCATCCCTCCTCAATCTATCCAGGTTTGGGACTGGCACGAAGTATGCACTGCACAACCCCAGTGGCTGGGTATTTTACCTATTCTACATGTCTTTAAATTGTGGGAGGAAACCAGAGCACACCAACGCAGACATGGGGAGAACATGCAAACTCCACACAGAAAGGCAGGTTTGAACCTGGAACCTTCTTACTGTGAGGCAACAGTGCTAACCACTGCCACTCTAATATGTACTATAATGTACTATCAAAACGTTTAACACTGAAAAACAAAATAGCACTTTCTGTTTAGCTCCCATCATTGCCTCCTCATTTTCAAAATGCCTCAAAAATCTGACAACTTCACATGAAAATAGGTGTGATGTACTATCTAAGTAATTTACAAATATGTACAGTACTTTGAAAAAATCTTAGGCATATAAAGAAATGCTGTAGACCAAAAATGGTTTAAAAATTAACAAAATGAAATGTTTCAACATTTAAAAAATAAAAAACAGCAGTAAGCCATAATAAATGAAACAAAGTCAATATTTGGTGTTAAAAAAATAGTAGGATGGAAAACAAATGTTTGGAACTCTAAAATGTTTTTGTACTGACTTGATAAGTAGAAGTCATAAAATAGAAATCTATAACAAAATTCATATGAAAAAAAATAGGGTGCCTAAGACTTTTGCACAGTACTGTCATGGCCCCAGGAACATGCAAGACTACTGGATACAGGGAAAATGCCAGCCCAGTCTCATAAAGTGGACCTGAACGAGCCTGCAAGCAGCAAAAAATGTATGCTTGTGCACATGTAACGTCTCTGCCATATTTCTCTATGACCATTGGTGGACAGGGGGTTCCTTTAGAGACACATGATTACTGTAACTGTCTCTGGTTATAAAATATCCACAATGACCTTAGCAGTCAACAGCACACAATAGCCAACAGATGTAAGAATATGAATACAAGAAGGCACCTGCTGAATCGTGGAAAGAGGTTTGGTTGAGCAGAAAGTGCAATTTGCCAGGTTGACAAGGCCATTATTTAAAAAAAAATCCCCCCCAAAATATACCCTTCTTCATATTGAGAATTTTTATAGTAGGCTCCATTACAGCTATTTTCATGGGCAATTGTCAAATGTCTGAGACTTTTACCTGCATCCAAAAGTCTCAAATGTTAAGTTCACTCGGTCATTATCTTTTAAAAAAGTATTACTGTAAAACGTCTTTATAATGGGCGGCACGGTGGTGTAGTGGTTAGCGCTGTCGCCTCACAGCAAGAAGGTCTGGGTTCGAGCCCCGTGGCCGGCGAGGGCCTTTCTGTGTGGAGTTTGCATGTTCTCCCCGTGCCCGCGTGGGTTTCCTCTGGGTGCTCCGGTTTCCCCCACAGTCCAAAGACATGCAGGTTAGGTTAACTGGTGACTCTAAATTGAGCGTAGGTGTGAATGTGAGTGTGAATGGTTGTCTGTGTCTATGTGTCAGCCCTGTGATGACCTGGCGACTTGTCCAGGGTGTACCCCGCCTTTCACCCGTAGTCAGCTGGGATAGGCTCCAGCTTGCCTGCGACCCTGTAGAACAGGATAAAGCGGCTACAGATAATGAGATGAGATTATACATACTTTCACATGAATTCATCATATGAAATAAGCAGGGGTTTGAGTTACTGCTTTATGTCGCCATCTACAGGCGCAAGTTGGTAAGTGCTGGATCTTTTAAGGTGGAATGGAAAACCAACTTCAGTCTCGTTGCTTGTTTGCTTCAGTCGTTCCAAACAGCTAGTTGCATTTTAGTATCTGCAGTTTCGACACACAATAATCTAGATTTGTATATATTGTACGTTACATAATGCTTTAATATATAGTTCATGTGTTATTTAAAAAATATTGAGCAATATTTATAAAACTCTGTCGCTAAATTGTAAGATTAATGGAAAGTGACGAATATGCATCTTACATCATGAATATCTCAGTTGGTGTATGAAGGTTTTCTGTTCAGTGTGAATGAAATATGGAATAGAATAATTAATTAATCAATCAAATTATTATTAGTCAGTACTGTTAAAACACTGATGTATTTCCTTTATTTCCTATTAGTATAGTAAAACAAAAAAACAAAAAAAAACCTTGCGTATTTACAGTATCTTACTTGGCAGCACAGTTGGCAAATAGTTATTATAATTAATATTTACAGCATTCATAATTCTTATCCAAGAAGCCTTTATTTGTCACATGTACACTCAAGCATATAGTGAAATTCCTCCTCTGTATTTAACCCATCTGAAGCAGTGAACACACCCATGCACACACAAGTGAGCAATGAGCACACACACATACCCAGAGCAGTGGGCAGCTACAGTTAGGTCCATATATATATTTGGACATTGACACAAATTTTGTTTTTTTTTTTACCTGTTTACTGAAACATATTCAAGTTATAGTTATATAATGGACATGGACATAAAGTCCAGACTTTCAGCTTTCATTTGAGGGTATCCACATTAAAATTGGATGAAGGGTTTAGGAGTTTCAGCTCCTTAACCTGTGCCACCCTGTTTTTAAAGGGACCAAAAGTAATTGGACAATTGACTCAAAGGCTATTTCATGGGCAGGTGTGGGCAATTCCTTCGTTATGTCATTCTCAATTAAGCAGATAAAAGGCCTGGAGTTGATTTGAGGTGTGGTGCTTGCATTTGGAAGATTTTGCTGTGAAGAAAACATGCGGTCAAAGGAGCTCTCCATGCAGGTGAAACAAACCATCCTTAAGCTGCGAAAACAGAATAAACCCATCTGAGAAATTGCTAAATATTAGGAGTGGCAAAATCTACAGTTTGGTACATCCTGAGAAAGAAAGAAAGCACTGGTGAACTCATCAATGCAGAAAGACCTGGACGCCCACAGAAGACAACAGTGGTGGATGATCGCAGAATAATTTCCATGGTGAAGAGAAACCCCTTCACAACAGCCAACCAAGTGAACAACACTCTCCAAGAGGTAGGCATATCAATATCCAAATCTACCATAAAGAGAAGACTGCATGAAAGTAAATACAGAGGGTTCACTGCACAGTGCAAGCCACTCATAAGCCTCAAGAATAAAAAGGCTAGATTGAACTTTGCTAAAAATCATCTAAAAAAGCCTGTCTGGAAGAACATTCTTTGGACAGATGAAACCAAGATCAACCTCTACCAGAATGATGGCAAGAAAAAAGTATGGTGAAGGCGTGGTACAGCTCATGATCCAAAGCATACCACATCATCTGTAAAATACGGCAGAGGCAGTGTGATGGCTTGGGCATGCATGGCTGCTAGTGGCACTGGGTCACTAGTGTTTATTGATGATGTGACACAGGACAGAAGCAGCCGGATGAATTCTGAGGTATTCAGAGACATACTGTGTGCTCAAATCCAGCCAAATGCAGCCAAACTGATTGGTCAGCATTTCATAATACAGATGGACAATGACCCAAAACATAAAGCCAAAGCAACCCAGGAGTTTATTAAAGCAAAGAAGTGGAATATTCTTGAATGGCCAAGTCAGTCACCTGATCTCAACCCAATTGAGCATGCATTTCACTTGTTAAAGACTAAACTTCAGACAGAAAGGCCCACAAACAAACAACAACTGAAAACCGGTGCAGTATGGGCCTGGCACAGCATTAAAAAGGAGGAAACACAGCGTCTGGTGATGTCCATGAGTTCAAGACTTCAGGCAGTCATTGCCAACAAAGGGTTTTCAACCAAGTATTAGAAATGAACATCTCATCTCATCTCATTATCTCTAGCCGCTTTATCCTTCTACAGGGTCGCAGGCAAGCTGGAGCCTATCCCAGCTGACTACGGGCGAAAGGCGGGGTACACCCTGGACAAGTCGCCAGGTCATCACAGGGCTGACACATAGACACAGACAACCATTCACACTCACATTCACACCTACGGTCAATTTAGAGTCACCAGTTAACCTAACCTGCATGTCTTTGGACTGTGGGGGAAACCGGAGCACCCGGAGGAAACCCACGCGGACACGGGGAGAACATGCAAACTCCACACAGAAAGGCCCTCGCCGGCCCCGGGGCTCGAACCCAGGACCTTCTTGCTGTGAGGCGACAGCGCTAACCACTACACCACCGTGCCGCCAGAAATGAACATTTTATTTACAATTATTTAATTTGTCCAATTACTTTTGAGCCCCTGAAATGAAGGGATTGTGTTTAAAAAATGCTTTAGCTCCTCACATTTTTATGCAATCATTTTGTTCAACCCACTGAATTAAAGCTGAAAGTCTGAACTTCAACTGCATCTGAATTGTTTTGTTCATAATTCATTGTGGTAATGTACAGAACCAAAATTAAAAAAATGTTGTCTCTGTCCAAATATTTATGGACCTAACTGTATGCTACAGCGCTCGGGGAGCAGTTGGAGGTTAAGTGCCTTGCTCCAGGGCACTTCAGCCCAACCTACAGGCCATGGATGCCCCATGTTGACCTCTCCACAGGAGAGCTGCCTTCACCCTCAAAGACCCCACCCACCCCCAGCACGGACTGTTCACACTCCTACCCTCAGGCCGGAGGTACAGAAGTGTGAAAAGTAAGACTGTCAGCCCATGTTTACATTAGACCGTATCAGCGGATCATCAGATTAACGTTTTTAAAACGATTAGTGTGCACACAGCAACACCAATACATGATTTGCGTGCACACAGCAACACCAATACACGGATACGCTCGGCTCCACAGGCATCCTGCACTCCAAATCACTCCGCCCTGAACAGCGAGTGCCCTCTGGAGGGTGCGCACTCCGGCCCTGCGCAGCTCACAGAGCGTGCGAGTGAAGTGCACAAGCTGTGATTCGGGACTGAGCCACTGTGTGTGTGATCTCAGCGCATATCACTTACCACTTGCAAGTGGAAGGATGGCAAGCCTAAAGACCATCATAACTACACAATGGGCAGTATTTGCATCAGTATTTGCAGTATTTTCATACTTTTATACTCTTTAATGAAAGGTGATACAAGGCGGAAGTCCGCGCCGTTTTTCTGCAGTCGCGTCACATGACCAACGCCAGCGAATCAGGAAGGTGGATGTCACAGTGACGTTGTCCAATGACGACGCCAGCTAGAGCTCAGCACAGCGTATCCGCGTATTCTCAATGTTTACACAGCACCGGAGCTGACACGATCTGGATTGAATACGTGGACCCTGGCGGATTCCCGTTTCCCGGCGTTTCCAGGCGGTTTAATGTAAACGGACAGTGCATCCGTGAAGAAAACGAGACAGATATGGTCTAATGTAAACTTGGCCTCAGACTAAAGAACTCCACCGCCATCACACTCCTGAATAGCTGACAGGAGTCTATAACCATGGATTACCTCCCTGTAAACTGTCCTTGACTGTTTACATCTGTTTACATTGTTTGCACATATTTGCACATGACTGCCATTTTGCTGCTGTTTCCTTGACTGTTTACATCTGCTTACATTGTTTGCACATTCACACATTACTGCCTTTCTGCTGCTACGTCTGATCATTGCCTTATTTTTGTATTACACTACCTATTTTGCACTACATTTACCTTTAATTTTGTACTACACTGGGTGTTTTTGTTGCTTTTGCTTTTCTTTTCTTTTCGCACTATATTGCCTTACTTTGTATTACTTCTTTCGCCTATTTATTTATTTGTATTTGGCATTCATGGTGGACAGCAAACTAAGAATTTAATTGTGCAAGTGGGCATGTCCTTACTGTGCATATGACAATAAACACTTTGAACTTGAACTTTGAACTAACTACATGTCTTTGGACTGTGGGGGAAACCGGAGCACCCGGAGGAAACCCACGCAGACACGGGGACAACATGCAAACTCCACCCCTGCCAGCCACTGGGCTCGAACCCAGAGCCTTCTTGCTGTGAGGCGACAGTGCAGACCACCGTGCCGTGCCATGACAGTAATGTCACATTTATTAAACAATACTGTATTTTTTTAATAGAGTCTAAATCTGTATTTTTACAGGAATATATATTTGTAAGCAGTATATTTCTGTAAACCCTACTTCTGCGATTTTAGTTTTTTTATTTTAATTTAGTTTATTTGCACACATTAAAAAAACAACAATAGAGATTGATAACAGATATTGTGCAGGGGAGGTTTGAAGCCGGGCGGCAGGGTGGTGTAGTGGTTAGCGCTGTCGCCTCACAGCAAGAAGGTCCTGGGTTCGAGCCCCGTGGCTGGCGAGGGCCTTTCTGTGTGGAGTTTGCATGTTCTCCCCGTGTCCGCGTGGGTTTCCTCCGGGTGCTCCGGTTTCCCCCACAGTCCAAAGACATGCAGGTTAGGTTAACTGGTGACTCTAAATTGACCGTAGGTGTGAATGGTTGTCTGTGTCTATGTGTCAGCCCTGTGATGACCTGGCGACTTGTCCAGGGTGTACCCCGCCTTTCGCCCGTAGTCAGCTGGGATAGGCTCCAGCTTGCCTGCGACCCTGTAGAAGGATAAAGCGGCTAGAGATAATGAGATGAGATGAGATGAGGTTTGAAGCCAAAAAAGGCTTAGGAAAATACCATCCCTTGAAATAATAATGGTTGCACTAGACAGCAGTGAAAATAATTTTTTAAATGAACAAATTGCATAAAAATACATTGACAACACAATGAATAAAAATGAGATTCAAGAAGTCTTAAAAATCTTTGTTGATTAGAGACCTTTTCAAAGGTTTTTTTGAACAATGATAATGTGGATATTGATTGTAATGATGTAGGTATTTTGTTCCAAAGAGATGGTCCTCTGTATTTCAGTGTATATTGGTTAAGATAATAATAATAATAATAATAATAATAATAATAACTTTATTAAACACAAGCTCTACTCAGCTGACGCTGGTTCCCATTGGAGATGGGTATAAACTGATGCTAATTATATCTACATTATTAAATTCATAAAATATATAATGTAACTAATATAAAATAGGTAATATACAATACAGTGAGACAGACATATTATTATGATTATTAATGAATAAAAATTTGTATTTCATTTATAAAAATATTATCTAAATACCAGAAAAGTGTTTCCAGTAGTTAGTTCTAAATTTCTTAGTCGTCTCAGAGTCTTTTTGTCAGAGAAGTTTGACAAAATGGAAAATGAAGGTCCTTCTTGCAGCTTGTCTTGTATCATATGAGTGAATCTCTGTGGACAATATTTAAAAAAAAGTCTGGAAAATGCTGAGCAAGTCTTGAGATATGACTACTTAGAGTCATATTTTTTTTTCATTAAAAATAAATATAATACAAATAAACTTCATTATAAATAAATTTGAAAAAAAAAAGTGTTTTTTTTTTTTTTAAATCCCAAAAATGTCTTTCTTAAAGTAATCTAGTCCTGGGTATGACTTTAAACTGCAGCCAGTGGTGAGTCTCAGGTCTAGGAGGACTTGAGTATTGGGGAAAGTGGAGTTGCTCCTTAATCACCATTGCTCCCAGGTCTGCTCTGACCCGGAGTGGGAGTACCTGCCTGGGTTCCAGCTATGGGTTAAATAGTACATCACCAATAAGGTGCTGGCAGCAGGGTGCTTTTCGGTGGAATGTGGCAGATGAACCCGACAGGGTCAATGGCACACCACCAGATGGTATGTGGAAGAGCCACTCAAATGGTCAACAGATGGTATCACTCGGCAAATCAGTTGTCACTGTGGGGCAACTTCCATACCCGTCAGGTCTGTAGCACTTTTGTGCACTACTTGGCATCAAGTCTGGAGGTTCAGAGAGACAACACCATGGGGGCATGACATCATTTGTCTTACCTGACTGTGCAAGGCGCTTCATTAGGAAAGGAGAATAAGTCTGGTGTGCTCTGGTGCGGGCCTCATGTCCCATCTGTGTTTCTGCGCATCCTAATGAAGCAGTCATCATCGCAAGTGATGGACAGCCGACAATTAAAGTAATTATTCGTCGCACAGAGTGAATCAACAGCACTGTAACTGTACCTCAAACTTTAATTATTTACTTAGAATTTATTCATTGTAATCAAGTAAAGCTTCTTGCGATTTTGAACTAAAAAAGTGCTATTGAGATTGTCATCCCACGTTATTGTCTTATTTATTAAATTATATGTTTATTCATAGGCAGTAGTTGTGCTTGTGTGTGATGCAAAACTACTTTTTGCCACTTGGGGTCATTATTTGTCAGGAATATTCATTCATTGATGGCATTTAGCAGACGCTCTTTCTTATCCAGAGCAACATATAACACACCCAGAGCAGCCTGGGGAGCAGTTGGAGGGTAGGTGCCTTGCTCAAGGCTACTTCAGCCATTCCTGCTGGTCCAGGGTTGATGTAGTAGCAACAACCTTTTGGTCCTAAAGCTGCTTCTCAAACCTTTAGGCCATGGATTCCTCATTCATTTCGATACTGCAGCTAGTGGAGCCAATCCCAGCTGACATTAGGTGACAGGCATGGTACACCCTGGACAGGTCACTAATCTATCACAGGGCTAATACAGACAGACAAACAGCCATTCATGGGCAATTTAGAGTAGCCAGTTGACCTAATCTACATGTCTTTGGACTGTTGGAAGAAATCAGAGCACCTGGAGGAAACCAATCCAGGCATGAGGAGAACCCGGTTGAGAATGACTAACAGGTTTGAACCCAGAACCTGCTTGTTATGAGGTGACAGTGTTAACCACTACACCACTGTGCGGCCCCTGTCAGGAATAGAACTTAAAATCTTGGTGTGTATTAAAGGCGCCCATTATATAATTTGCGATACATTGTGTGTGACCCCATTCTGCACTTCAACCACCATACACATACGCAACTGCATTCCCAAAGACACTGATCTGTCTGCTCATTTTGAGATCAAACTCTGTTGGTGTGTTATGTTTACAAGATTTCATTTTATAATATTTGTTCATAGGCGGCACGGTGGTGTAGTGGTTAGTGCTGTCGCCTCACAGCAAGAAGGTCCAGGTTCGAGCTCCGTGGCCGGCGAGGGCCTTTCTGTGTGGAGTTTGCATGTTCTCCCCGTGTCCGCGTGGGTTTCCTCCGGGTGCTCCGGTTTCCCCCCACAGTCCAAAGACATGCAGATTAGGTTAACTGGTGACTCTAAATTGACCGTAGGTGTGAATGGTTGTCTGTGTCTATGTGTCAGCCCTCTGATGACCTGGCGACTTGTCCAGGGTGTACCCCGCCTTTCGCCCGTAGTCAGCTGGGATAGGCTCCAGCTTGCCTGCGACCCTGTAGAACAGGATAAAGGGGCTAGAGATAATGAGATGAGATGAGATATGTGTTCATTCTTAAAGGTAGATTGCCTTTCAGATTTTTCAAGTGTAGCTCATCTCATCTCATTATCTCTAGCCCCTTTATCCTGATCTACAGGGTCGCAGGCAAGCTGGAGCCTATCCCAGCTGACTACAGGTGAAAGGCGGGGTACACCCTGGACAAGTCGCCAGGTCATCACAGGGCTGACACATAGACACAGACAACCATTCACACTCACATTCACACCTACGCTCAATTTAGAGTCACCAGTTAACCTAACCTGCATGTCTTTGGACTGTGGGGGAAACCGGAGCACCCAGAGGAAACCCACGCGGACATGGGGAGAACATGCAAACTCCACACAGAAAGGCCCTCGCCGGCCATGGGGCTCGAACCCGGACCTTCTTGCTGTGAGGCGACAGCGCTAACCACTATACCACCGTGCCGCCCCAAGTGTAGGTCATAAAAAGAATTTTTCCCAACACCCAATTATTTTTGTTTAGTGGACTGAAAGCTACTGAATTCGAATCACAGGCTTCCAATTTCATTAGTTTTTTTTTAATAGAACAATAAATTAATTTAGGGCTACATGGCCCTAAACTCTCCATTATTTTTTCCTGCTTCATCATGAGCCAATTCAAGATACTACATCATGCATCACGTGGTGGGCTTTCCCCATTCGCACAAGGCATTGTGGGATACAAATTTGAAACAGGAGAGAAAAATGGAGGACGTGAGTGTGCGAAATGTGAAACGTGAAAGACCGACTACAGTAACGGAAAGTGAGAAGAAAAGACATTATGTTATATACGAAGGAAAGGCAATGCAGGACCAAACTAATAAATATCGGCGCTCAGCAAGCACCTTGGTGTGATCAGCTGTTTGTTTAGCAACAGCAACAGAATGATGGAACTGTCAGTGCACGGTCAAAGGTAAACCTGCGCACGCGCATACACACACAGACTTTCTCTGTATGCTTGACTGCACGAAGCGAGCGATTTCATGCACATTTTTTGCTTTAATCCCCTCAAATTAAATAACTTCCCAGCCACAGAACAGAACGGCCTGATATTTTGTGAGCTATTACAGAAATAAACATATATCACAATGACCACATTTCAGAGGGAACTAAATTTCACCGATTTTATGAAATCGAAAGGCTGTCTCGCTTTAAATAAAAGGCTTAAAGTCCTGAACAGAATGTGCATGGAAGAAACCCAAGCACATCTCAGAAATAAAAGAAACCATAACTTTCCTCCAATGAAAAGTAGGAGCTGCTTTCCTTTTCACTCGATTTATTATATGCCAATCAGTGTGAAGTTTTTAGCATTCGAACCTTTAGTCACCATTGTGATTGTTCACCGGGATGATTTACGAGGAGTCCATGCTTTGTTCAGAAGGTCTGTATCCACGCAGCCTTCATTCCAACTGTTAACACTTTTATTTTTTTGTCTAATTCACTCATCTCACAAGGACAATGTGCACTTTATCCGCTCTGCTGGAAAAAGGCCCTGTTTCTAGCCAGTCAGTTTTATAGACATAAAGATCAAGCCAAATGTTCGACCAAACAGGCTTTTGTGTGTGATTTTGTCCAAAAACTTTGTTTTTACAATTTAATTATAACAGTTTAATCTGACAATATGGTAGATATTTTCCCAGAATATTGCACAAATTGTGGTATTTTGCTGTAAAACACTTTTAAAGTATCATACTGGTTTAAGAACAATATTAATTGTACAACCCCGATTCCAAAAAATTGGGACAGAGTACAAATTGTAAATAAAAACGGAATGCAATGATGTGGAAGTTTCAAAATTCCATATTTTATTCAGAATAGAACATAGATGACATATCAAATGTTTAAACTGAGAAAATGTATCATTTAAAGAGAAAAATTAGGTGATTTTAAATTTCATGACAACAACACACCTCAAAAAAGTTGGGACAAGGCCATGTTTACCACTGTGAGACATCCCCTTTTCTCTTTACAACAGTCTGTAAACGTCTGGGGACTGAGGAGACAAGTTGCTCAAGTTTAGGGATAGGAATGTTAACCCATTCTTGTCTAATGTAGGATTCTAGTTGCTCAACTGTCTTAGGTCTTTTTTGTCGTATCTTCCGTTTTATGATGCGCCAAATGTTTTCTATGGGTGAAAGATCTGGACTGCAGGCTGGCCAGTTCAGTACCCGGACCCTTCTTCTACGCAGCCATGATGCTGTAATTGATGCAGTATGTGGTTTGGCATTGTCATGTTGGAAAATGCAAGGTCTTCCCTGAAAGAGATGACGTCTGGATGGGAGCATATGTTGCTCTAGAACCTGGATATACCTTTCAGCATTGATGGTGTCTTTCCAGATGTGTAAGCTGCCCATGCCACATGCACTAATGCAACCCCATACCATCAGAGATGCAGGCTTCTGAACTGAGCGCTGATAACAACTTGGGTCGTCCTTCTCGTCTTTAGTCCGAATGACACGGCGTCCCTGGTTTCCATAAAGACCTTCAAATTTTGATTCGTCTGACCACAGAACAGTTTTCCACTTTGCCACAGTCCATTTTAAATGAGCCTTGGCCCAGAGAAGACATCTGCGCTTCTGGATCATGTTTAGATACCGCTTCTTCTTTGAACTATAGAGTTTTAGCTGGCAACGGCGGATGGCACAGTGAATTGTGTTCACAGATAATGTTCTCTGGAAATATTCCTGAGCCCATTTTGTGATTTCCAATACAGAAGCATGCCTGTATGTGATGCAGTGCCGTCTAAGGGCCCGAAGATCACGGGCACCCAGTATGGTTTTCCGGCCTTGACCCTTACGCACAGAGATTCTTCCAGATTCTCTGAATCTTTTGATGATATTATGCACTGTAGATGATGATATGTTCAAACTCTTTGCAATTTTACACTGTCGAACTCCTTTCTGATATTGCTCCAATATTTGTCGGCGCAGAATTAGGGGGATTGGTGATCCTCTTCCCATCTTTACTTCTGAGAGCCGCTGCCACTCCAAGATGCTCTTTTTATACCCAGTCATGTTAATGACCTATTGCCAATTGACCTAATGAGTTGCAATATGGTCCTCGAGCTGTTCCTTTTTTGTACCTTTAACTTTTCCAGCCTCTTATTGCCCCTGTCCCAACTTTTTTGAGATGTGTTGCTGTCATGAAATTTCAAATGAGCCAATATTTGGCATGAAATTTCAAAATGTCTCACTTTCGACATTTGATATGTTGTCTATGTTCTATTGTGAATACAATATCAGTTTTTGAGATTTGTATATTATTGCATTCCATTTTTATTTACAATTTGTACTTTGTCCCAACTTTTTTGGAATCGGGGTTGTACAACCACAAATCAGAAAAAGTGGGGACGGTATGTTGGAATTGAAATTAAGACTAAAAACAGTGATTTGTAAATAATCTTTGACCTGTATTACACTCAAAACAATACCACAGCACATTATTTGATGTTGTACCTCATGGATTTGTGTTTTTTTAATTTAAAAAACACTTGACCCTCTATGGTGCATAACATCATTAAATGATTCAAGGAATCTGGAGGAATTTCAGTTTGTAAAGGGCAAGGGCTCAAGCCTAATCTGAATGCCCGTGATCTCCAATCCTTCAGACAGAGCTGCATCAAGAACCGTCATTCATCTATAGATGATAGAACCACATGGCTCGGGATTACTTTGGCAAATCTTTGTCAAGCTACAATACAGAGTTGCATCCACAAACACCAGTTAAAACTTTACTGTGCAAAAAGAAAGCTTTATGTTAACTCTGTCCAGTAGCAGTGCCGTCAACTTCTCTGGGCTCGGAGGCATCTGGGATGGACCATCACACAGTGGAAATGTGTATTGTGGTCAGATGAATCAGTATTCCAGATCTTATTTGGAAGAAATAAACGCTGTGTGCTCTAGACCAAAGACCATCCAGACTGTTTACCAGGAACAAGTCCAGAAGCCAGGGTGTGTCATGGTATGGGCTTGTGTCAGTGCCCTTAGCAAAGGTAACTTAGACTTCTGTGATGGAGCATTAATGCAGAAAAGTACATTGAGATTTTGGAGCAACAAATGCTGCCTTCAGGACGACATCTTTTCCAGGGAGATTTCAACAAGACAATGCAAAACCACATTCTGCACACATTACAAAGGCGTGGCTGTGGAAGAAGAGGGTGTGTCCCTTCTGTCCCTAATAGAGAATGTGTGGAGAATTCTGAAATGAGAACTACAACAACGACGACCCCGTACTGTTACACACCTTAAGACCTGTTTGTAGGATGAATGGGACAAAAATAACACGTGAAACACTTCATCACTTGGTGTCTTCAGTCCCTTAATATCTTTTAAGTGTTGTGAGAAGGAACAGCAACATTATAAAGTGGTAAACGCTTTGTGCAAAACTTTTTTTTTTAAATGTATTGCAAAATGTGAAATATACTCGCCAGCCACTTTATTAGGAACACCTGCTGTTTTATGCAGTTCTCTGATCAGCCGATCCCTCGATGTATCAAATCATGCAGATACAAATCGAGAGCTTCAGTTAATGTTCACAATGTTCAGACATCAGAATGGTAAAAATCGTGATCTCAAAGTGTGACTTTCCTTCACTGTGGCATGAGTGTTGTTTTGAGCCAGATGGGCTGGTTTGAGTATTTCAGAAACTGCTGATTTCCTCCTGGGGTTTTCACACACAAGAACAGTCTCTAGAGATTATACAGAATGGTGCAGAAAACAAAAAAAACAACATAGAGTGAGTGAGTGACAGTTCTGTGGGTGGAAATAAATGCCTTGTTGATAAGAGAGGTCAGAGGAAAATGGCCACATTGGAAGGATATACAGTAGTAAGTCATATAATCACTCTTTACAACCGTGGTGAGCAGAAAATCATCTCAGCAGAAAAGCAACAGCAGAAGACCACATTGGATTCCACTCCTGCAGCCAAGAACAGGAATCTTAGAGGCTGTCCACACGGCAACGGATTCAGGTGAATCTGATAAAATTGTTTATCGTTTCGGCCTGGCGTCCACACGGCACCGGCGTTTTGGGTGCCCCAAAACGATATTTTTTGAGAACGGGTTCCAGAGTGGAAAAATCTGGCAACGGCGCCATTGCGAAGTCGTCTGGATGAGTAGAACGGATTTGTTTACGATGACGTCACAACCACATGACTAGAACAAGCAGCACTCTCGCTGTTTTGTACGAACCACTGCATTGCATTCACTTTTGTATACAGCTTTTCTTTTAAATAAACAAGTAACTGAACCATTTCTTGAATTTCTTTTTTTTATTGGATAAGACTGCTTTTCAAAATGTTCACACACAATAAGAAAATTAAGTTGTATAAAACTATGCACACTAATAAAACTAATTTGTACACACAGAAGGCACGATTTCCTCGCGTAGTCGCAGCCATCTTCTTCTTGTTGTTGTGTGCTTGTTCCTGTGAGTGCTTCACGCCGGGTAGAAGAAGGGGTTTATGCGCATGCGTCCTACTTCTTCTATTGTTCCAGTGTCTCCGATGGGACCGTCTTACAGCGCATGTAGAGGTGTGGCATGTGTATTGCATCGTTTTCAGCAAGCGTTGTGTTGCCATATGTACCTGATATTTTACTGATCCGTTGCCCATTTGGACGCGATATTTTTTTAAATAAAATCTCGTTGCCGTTGTCATGTGGATGTAGCCTTAGAATCAACAAGAAGTTTCTATTAAAGTGGCCAGTAAGTGTAATGTGATCATGACAAGTGGGTGGAGCTTAAAACCTTCTTCAAAGTTGTTTGGACGAAAAAAAATCCTAAAATAAACATTTGTGATGGGCGGCATGGTGGTTAGCACTGTTGCCTCACAGCAAGAAGGTTCTGGGTTCAAGCCCAGTGGCTGATGGAGGCCTTTCTGTGTGGAGTTTGCATGTTCTCCCCGTGTCCGCGTGGGTTTCCTCCAGGTGCTCCGGTTTCCCCCACAGTCCAAAGACATGCAGGTTAGGTTAACTGGTGACTCTAAATTGACCGTAGGTGTGAATGTGAGTGTGAATGGTTGTCTGTGTCTATATGTGTCAGCCCTGTGATGACCTGGCGACTTGTCCAGGGTGTACCCCGCCTTTCGCCCGTAGTCAGCTGGGATAGGCTCCAGCTTGCCTGCGACCCTGCACAGGATAAGCAGTTATGGATAACTGATGGATGGACATTTGTGGTTGTAGAGATGTTTTTACAGCATGGTTAAAATGACTAATTTTGTGTATATTTTGGCAACAGATTTTAGAATATTTAGTAAATATTGCGGGCAGGTACAAACAAAAATAATAACTGCAGGATTGGTTAAGAGTGTCTATGGGAATGGGGGAATTCCTGAGCGTTCCTTTGGAACTCCTCAGAAATACTCTATTTTGTTCTACTCTATCCTTTTCTAATGATGTTAATGGAATTGTGATTTGTTTTAGAATTGCACTTCATTGGTTTTGATGTTAAAGTTATGAATACTATGAATCACACCAGTGTGGCAGCTCAACAACAAATGTACGCTGACGTTTGCTCTTATGTAATTGGGAACATTTGTGACTTTTATTTTTTTGCAGATCTTCATTAAATGAGAAATGGAGAGGCAGGAAAAAAAAAACACCCTGAAGGCTCTTTAAAACTCCGACTCCTTAACAAAGCGTGCTGCCATGGAAACCGTTGCTACTTTGGCGCACAGGCTGAGACTGATATGGGTTCTACTGCTCAAGGCGTTATTTTTAATTCAGCCTCTCCACCACGATTCTCTGGATGTGCTAAAAAGGGTATGCAGCACCCCATCTGTTTGTGAAGGAAGAGCTCTTAACACATAATCACCTTCTGCTAATATATTTACTTACACCATAAAATATGCAGCAACAAGAATATGGAACAAGAATAGATCTGTGAAGGTGAGAAAATAAAACGCCAAGGGACTCAGTTAGTTCATCTCAGCATAATTAATTTAAGAATATATAATCATAATTTTTAAAAATGAAATAATAATAACTTAAAGATGCAGGTTGTAATGTTTTGTAGTGTTTCTAGATGTATAATAATCACATTATTTCAAATAATCCTGATAAAATCTGTAGTTTGCAATATTGTCATGCAACATGCAATCTAATTAGCTTCTGAATTTAAAGCTTCTATTTACATTTTTCTGGCCCTGAAAATAGCTCCACCCCTAAGCTAGAACAACAGCGCTCTAGTCTGGGCCTTTTCCCTAAAAGCAACTCAGAGGAGATGCAGAGGAGGCAACACTCACACCTCCAGAATCTCGACAATGAATTTATCATGTTTGTGGTGCTGTGCATCCGGAACATGCTGACTGGCTGAGCAAAAGTGCTGGAGTTACGACCTGAACCATGCATAATAAAACACTGTTAAGAGGGTTGCTGTTTGAATGAACACAAAAAAAAAAAATAGCCTCAATGAGGCTGTAGCTCATACCGGCCACTGTTGCTGTGTGTGAGTTTGAAATCTGAACAATCCTGTGGGAGGAATCGCGATTTTTATGAAATTGCATATGACCCCTGTGGCGCAACATCCATGACAGGTGGCGCCACCTGATGAGCAATTCTTGTTGGAATATGTCTTTAGAGTCTTCTGGGTGAATTTTAGTGAAAACATCCTCGCAGTTTACGAACAGTAGTGTTTAGTGTGATGAGTCACCCAAAATTTTCAAATGACCATAAAATTGTAAATATGACAGGTGGTGCTATCATCTTGACAACTTTTATACAACCAACCTAGGGAACATTCCATATGAGTTTGACCAAAATCTGATCAATCCTGTAGGAGGAGTAACGATTTTTGTGAAATTGCATGTGGCCCCTCTGTAGCCACATCCATGGCAGGTGGCGCCACCTGGTGAAAAATTCTTGTTGGTATATCTCTTGAGAGTCTTCTGGGTGAGTTTCAGTGAAAACATCCTAGCAGTTTATGAACAGTAGTGTTTAGTGTGATGAGTCACCCAAAATTTTCAAACAACCATAAAATATTACATATGACAGGTGGCACTACCATCTTGACAATTTTTATACACACCAACCTGGGGAACATTCCATATGAGTTTGATCAAAATCTGATCAATCCTGTAGGAGGAGTAACAATTTTCGTGAAATTGCACGTGGCCTCCGTCTGTAGCCTCATCCATGGCAGGTGGTGCTACGTGGTGAACAACTCTTGTTGGAATATGTCTTTAGAGTCTTTTGGGTAAGTCTCAGTGAAAACGTCCCAGCAGTTTACAAAGAATAGCGTTTAATGTGACGAGTCACCCAAAAATTTCAGACGCCCATAAAATTGTAAATATGACGGGCGCCACCAGCTTGACAACTTTTATGCACACCCACCTGGGGAACATTGTATGAGTTTGACTGAAATCCGACTAGTCCTGTAGGAGGAGTAGCGATTCTTGTAAATTGTGGATGGATGACAACGATGGACGATAGATGGACGATGTGTGATTGCAAGCTCATCCAGCCTGGCCTATGACCGCATGAGCTAATAAACTGTTTGATTGATTCTCTTGCAACAGGCTACTCTCAAGCTAGGAGCTCAGACACAGTGCAAATAAAATTTCCTAGTGAAAAGGCAAACTACTGAGGAAGTACACAGTATGGCTAGTTAATAATAACTTCTGCTAGTTATACATTCCGCTTTGTATTGAGTGCATGATTGTACAAGTTGTAAATGTGAGCCAAATAAAAACAATCGAGTTACCCATACTCTTGAGGGGAAAAAAAAAAACTCGATGGAACAATTTGAACCATTATGTTGCAGCCATTTCGAGTTTGTTGTCTCTCATCATCCCTTTAATTTCTGAAGACCTACCAACAGTCACAATAGAAACATTTGTGTGCATCTTTTTGTTAGAAGGAAACAAGACAGTGTTAGACACAATTTAGAGGAATCCTGCCACAGTTTATTCAGTTCATGATATCTTTACTATTTGTCTTCATTCTCCATACTACAGTGGAACACAAAACGTTCTTTTCTGTACATTCCTATCTCTTACATGTGACACTGCCCCTAGTGGACACTTTCATATTACATACAATTATGTTGGCAGACTCCTATGAGAACATCTGAGCATGATGCCCAAACATACTCGCAGACACAACAAGGCATTGAACAGAAGGGTAATTTGAGGGGAATTACAGATTCACATCAGGGAACTGAGCTGCCAAACCCCCCACAAAGCAGGTCTTGGTGAGGGAGCCATTATCCAGATGAACTCCTCACCTGATAGTGTGTGACCCTCAGGTTTCAATTGTCTCCCACAGGAAGGAGATACTCCACCTGAACGTTACTTCTGTCTTAGTGGTAGCTCATTCCATAGGGGCAGATGGGGCAGAAGCCCAGTATTTCAATCAACTGTTCAACAAATATTAATCTTCATAACCCTCATTCATTACACTATACATTTTATATTACGGCAAAATACTGATTGTCTGTTGTAATTGAGAAAAATATGTTGCATTTGGGTGGCACGGTGGTGTAGTGGTTAGCACTATCGCCTCACAGCAAGAAGGTCCTCTGTTCGAGCCCAGCGGCTGACAAGGGCCTTTCTGTGTGGAGTTTGCATGCTCTCCCTGTGTCTGTGTGGGTTTCCCCCACAGTCCAAAGACATGCAGGTTAGGTTAATTGTTGGCTCTAAATTGACCGTGAGTGTGAATGGTTGTTTGTCTCTAAGTATCAGCCCTGTGATGACCTGGTGATTTGTCCAGGGTGTACCCCACCTCTTGCCCATAGTCAGCTGGGATAGGCTCCTGCGACCCTATACAGGATAAGCAGCTACAGATAATGGATGGATGTTGCCTTTTGACAGACTTATCAGCCAATGTTCCATTTATTTGTTCATTTGCTCGGTGAGCTCATTGCCCCATTTAGCTCCATAGATTTATTACTTCCGGTGGCACGGTGGTGTAGTGGTTAACACTGTCGCCTCACAGCAAGAAGGTTCTGGGTTCGAGCCCAGTGGCCAATGAGGGCCTTTCTGTGTGAAGTTTGCATGTTCTCCCCATGTCTGCGTGGGTTTCCTCTGGGTTTTCCGGTTTCCCCCACAGTCAAAAGACATGCAGGTTGGTGGCTCTAAATTGACTGAGAGTGTGAATGTGAGTGTGAATGGTTGTTTGTCTCTATGTACCAGCCCTGCAATGATCTGGCGACTTGTCCAGGGTGTACCCCACCTCTCGCCCATTGTCAGCTGGGATAAGCTCCAGTTTGCCTGCAACCCTGTACAGGATAAGCAGCTACAGATAATGGATGGATGGATGGATGGATGGATTTATTACTTCACCTAATGGCCAGAATAGGAACTGCACCAAGCGCTAATGCAACATTCAAGGCAAAGTTGCAACTTATAATTCTCCATCTACAACTGGTAAAAACCTTCAAAAACGTTCCCATCAGATCAGCTTGCAATTTCAACTCATCAAATTGATGCCCATACTTAACCTCCTAAGGCCCAAGCTGTTTTTTTTACATGCATTTTTTATTTCTCTTTGCTATTTGGGCTTATTAGAACCTGATTAGAATAAAAACTAAGCATCATCTTTTGATAAGATGTACTTTTAGAGAAAAAGTATGTCCACATATGTGGATTCTTGTTCCGAATTTCCATAAAGTGCTGTCCATGCATGTGACCGCTAAGCCCTAGGAGGTTAAGAGAATGTGGTAACGCATCAACCTGATTTTTGATGGCTTTTGTGACTGTATGATGTTCGTATGTATGAATGACGAACATGTACCACCACAAGTGATCCGATCATAAGTGCAAGGCAATGTATCTCACAAACACTTGGCCACCATACAATGAAATTTGTATTTTTATTTACATAAGATGAATGGGTTTTTATCCAGCACTTATTTTTATTTTGCTTTTTAGAAAACAATGTGGGATTATTTACTTGTTTACTAACATATTTTACACTCATCGGGAGCTCTGCTTTTAGGCAGTGCCTAAATATATAAATATCACCTAATGCTGACAGTGAGTCAGAAACTTTTATAGACTCTTTTCCCCATTTTAGTTCAGTGAGGGGGGATGAGACCAGACAAGCCTAGTTTGGATGAACTGTGAATACAGCCTGTGGGGAATGCTCTCCTGATATAACGTCATACAGAAATACTGCTAGCATTTGAAAGATTGCTATGACAACAGGCTCTGTTTCTATAGCAGAAATTCATGAACATTTGAGGGCTATGACCTTGGTCAAACACACACACACACACACACACACACACACACACACACACACACACACACACACCTATGAGCAGAATAATTGTAACAGAGGAAGCGTAAATGTGAAGATAGAGAGCCTGTTAGATTGTGTTGGATAAAGTTACAGGGTGAACAGATGAGAAGAAACATAAATGATCTCTGAATATTGTGAAGATTCAAGGTACCTCCTTTTTCTGTTTTAGTTTTGTGCCTGTTTATCCACCAATTCTTGTCAATACTTAAGCTTGGGGGGAAAAAAAGTCCAATCTATTGCCCCACTTAATCTACAATGGTGCTTGAAAATTTGTAAACCCTTTAGAATTTTCTATATTTCTGCATTAATATGACCTAAAGCATCATCAGATTTTCACACAAGTCCTAAAAGTAGATAAAGAGAACCCAGTTAAGCAAATGAGACAAAAATATTATACTTGGTAATTTATTTATTGAGGAAAATGATCCAATATTACATATATGTGAGTGGCAAAAGTACACGAACTGCTCGCTTCAGGTCCTTCCACAACATTTCGATTGGATTAAAGTCAGGACTTTGACTTGGCCATTCCAAAACATTAACTTTATTCTTCTTTAACCATTCTTTGGTAGAACGACTTGTGTGCTTAGGGTCGTTGTCTTGCTGCATGACCCACCTTCTCTTGAGATTCAGTTCATGGACAAATGTCCTGACATTTTCCTTTAGAATTCGCTGGTATAATTCAGAATTCATTGTTCCATCAATGATGGCAAGCCGTCCTGGCCCAGATGCAGCAAAACAGGCCCGAACCATGATACTACCACCACCATGTTTCACAGATGGGATAAGGTTCTTATGCTGGAATGCAGTGTTTTCTTTTCTCCAAACATAACGCTTCTCATTTAAACCAAAAGGTTCTATTTTGGTCTCATCTGTCCACAAAACATTTTTCCAATAGCCTTCTGGCTTTTCCACGTGATCTTTAGCAAACTGCAGATGAGCAGCAATGTTCTTTTTGGAGAGCAGTGCGTTTCTCCTTGCAACCCTACCATGCACACCATTGTTGTTCAGTGTTCTCCTGATGGTGGACTCATGAACATTAACATTAGCCAATGTGAGAGAGACCTTCAGTTGCTAAGAAGTTACCCTGGGGTCCTTTGTGACCTCACCGACTATTACACGCCTTGCTCTTGGAGTGATCTTTGTTGGTCGACCACTCCTGGGGAGGGTAACAATGATCTTGAATTTCCTCCATTTGTACACAATCTGTCTGACTGTGGATTGGTGGAGTCCAAACTCTTTAGAGATGGTTTTGTAACCTTTTCCAGCCTGATGAGCATCAACAACGCTTTTTCTGAGGTCCTCAGAAATCTCCTTTGTTCGTGCCATGATACACTTCCACAAGCATGTGTTGTGAAGATCAGACTTTGATAGATCCCTGTTCTTTAAATAAAACAGGGTGCCCACTCACACCTGATTGTCATCCCACTGATTGAAAACACCTGACTCTAATTTCACCTTCAAATTAACTGCTAATCCTAGAGGTTCACATACTTTTGCCACTCACAGATATGTAATATTGGATCATTTTCCTCAATCAATAAATGACCAAGTATAATATATTTGTCTCATTTGTTTAACTGGGTTCTCTTTATCTACTTTTAGGACTTGTGTGAGAATCTGATGATGTTTTAGGTCATATTTATGCAGAAATATAGAAAATTCTAAAGGGTTCACAAACTTTCAAACACCACTGTATACAGTGCATAAATGGTATCTTGAGTATCCAGTAGTGCTCTGTGAACTGAACTCAGCTTCATCCTGTATTCATGCTCTGTAGTGCAAGCAACCTGTTGTCACTCACGTCACCGTTCTAGTAGTTTGAGACACATTGTCCCTCTTTGACATGCCATGGACGGTGATGTGGGCCAGCTGGGATGCTTCCTCAACATAACAAGGCTTAATTGGATTTCCAGGGCTACAAAGTAATCCAGGGGTAATGAGAGCATGGCTTTGTCTGAGTCCACATACACAAGTGCAACACACACATTAGAGGTGTAACACAAGAACACTATCTGTAACTGTATCTGTTTCGCGCTCCAGCTATTCGTATCTGTATTCAGATTTTGGCTGAAACTGAAAGGCCAAATGTGTGTATAATGTGAATGAGTTAGTGTGTGTGTGTGTATGTGTGTGTGCATGGTGCCCTGCAATGGACTGGCGTCCCATCCATGGTGTATTCCCGCCTCACGCTGAGTGTTCCTGTTATAGGATTGGCTCTGAATCCACCAGGGGTTACTGATGATGAATGAACGAACATACGCCTGTCATTAGAGAAAACTGCACCACTCTCAGCAACCTGTCTTCATCACCACGGGAACAGTATTAAACATTACCTATTAGATTTCTGCCTGGATTTCCACATTTTATGAATTTCATTAATTGGCTGCGAGCTAACATCATCATATAACGTGACTTTGTGAGAACAAGATTGAATTACATTTACATTTACTCATCTGACAGACACTTGATCCAAAATGATTTATAAGCCAGACAGACTACATTCCAAGTCTCTAATTGTTAAAGTGCTGTTAAACACTTCCAGTTTCCACCACCTGAACAGAAACTAGAGAGGTAGTTGGAGGGAGAATGAAGAGAGTCACAACCATACACAAGAGTTAAAGGGGCTGGTTCACCTTTCTCAGAATCCAGTTCATTGTTTTTGTTTTGAAAGCATGTGACTGCTAATTGCTAGCTTTCTGTGCAGCAAAACCTCCACAAATTCACTTATACCCCTTTTCCACCAAATCAGTTCCAGGGCTGGTTCGGGTCCAGTGCTGGTGCTGGTTCACAACTCGTTCAACTTGCGAGCCAACTGAGAACCAGTTTGCTTTTCCATAGCTCGCGGTGCTAAGGGAAGCCACGTCATTATGTCGCTGTATATGTCAGTTACGTCGTTGTATACGTCATTACGTCGCTGTATACGCCAGTTACGTCGCTACGTTTGCATAAACCTTGGCGCGAATATCGAAGCAAAAACAACACGGAAGAAGCAGCAGCAGCAACAACAATAATAATAATAATAATGGATGACTTCGCGTTTGTACAGCTGCTGCTTCTCGTTGCTTAAAAATGGCGATCTTTATGGTCTCGTTATTGTTGTTGGTCTTAACAACTCCGCCCCCCCCGCTGACATAAGCGGTTCTTTCCTCTGGCCCAGCATGCCCCTTTTCCACCAAAGCAGTTCCAGGGCTGGTTCTGGGCCAGTGCTTAGTTTGGAACCGGGTTTTCTGTTTCCACTGACAAAGAACCGGCTCTGGGGCCAGAAAAACCGGTTCCAGGCTAGCACCAACTCTCTGCTGGGCCAGAGGAAAGAACCGCTTACGTCAGCCGGGGGGGCAGAGTTGTTAAGACCAACAACAATAACAAGACCGAGAAAGATCGCCATTTTTAAGCGATGAGAAGCAGCAGCTGTACAAACACGAAGTCATGCATTATTATTATTGTTGTTGCTGCTGCTGCTTCTTCCGTGTTGTTTTTGCTTCGATATTCGCGCCAAGGTTTATGCAAACATAGCGACGTAACTGACGTATACAGCGACGTAATGACATACAACGACGTAACTGACGTATGCAGCGACGTAATGACATGGCTTCCCTTAGCACCGCGAGCTATGGAAAAGCAAACTGGTTCTCAGCTGGCTCGCAAGTTGAATGAGTTGTGAACCAGCACCAGCACTGGCCCCGAACCAGCCCTGGAACTGATTTGGTGGAAAAGGGGTAGCAGAGAGTTGGTGCTAGCCTGGAACTGGTTTTTCTGGCCCCAGAGCCAGTTCTTTGTCAGTGGAAACAGAAAACCCGGTTCCAAACTAAGCACTGGCCCCGAACCAGCCCTGGAACTGCTTTGGTTGAAAAGGGGCATTAGTGATCCCTTTGGAACTCAACTTTTTCTTCATCTACATGTCATACGTTGAAGCTTTGAACAAGATATGCTTTATCTTTTCTTTCTTTCATGATGACCCATGATGGAATAACCATACAAAGATGGGATGGATCAGTATAGATACTGATAGGTAGGCTATCAATACCTAGGATGATGTTGAATTGTTGTGGATTGTTGCAGATTGTTTTTGGAATATTGCTAGCATTGAAAATGGCAACTCGCTACTCATAGGCGGTTTTAAACGGGGGCCAGGGGGGGCCAGTGCCCCTGTAAAATTGCTCCTGGCCCCTGTTGTGGCCCCTGTGCTGAACAGGTAACAAGATTTATTAATTTTGACGTGCGCTGGCTCGAAGATCGGAACTGACATGACGGAGTGTTCTACATGGACTCCTTAAAGCTCTACATGCACACTGTTACCTGCAGCAGAAAGACCCGCAGCAGCGTGAATTGTAAACTTCGGACGTGAGAGATAACAGCTGCAGCCCTGCAAGGACTAGGCTACTGCAAAGAGGCGAAGGTAAGGAAAATTATTCAATTTCGTAACGTCAGTGTTTGCACATATCCGTGTTTTACTGTTGTTGTTCACTACAATAATAAATCCGTTTTATTGCGCTTTCTTAAAAGTGCGTTGCACAGCAATAAGTAGCCTAACTTAATATTTTTGGGAAATGGGTAAAATAACCGACAGTGTTTAACCTTCTTGTAAAACTTTAATGGCCTTTTGATATGTAGAGGCTACATTCCTCTCCGTTTACTTTTTAGTATAGACCTACTGTAGGCTATCATCATGGAAAGGAGCAAGAAGGACATTATGTCCTTTTTTGCCCCTGTTGGCAAAAAGCAACATGGAGAGAGTAAGGAAGATGAAGATTATGAAAGAGGAGAGAGAGCCAGAGGTGGAGAGAGAGCCAGAGGTGGTGGTTGGAGAGGTGGAAAGTGGGGCATCTGAAAGGCAATCTGAGAGTGAGGATGAAGACATTCAGGATCAGATTGAGGGACAGAATGAGGGACAACCCAACGAGTCACTGGGACAACCAGATTCACCATGCATATCAAGTACAGCACCATCAGGTTTGTGATGTTGAACAAATGTATGTGTGTGAGCAGTGTTGACCTACAATTCATATAGCCTACCCTGAAAGTGTGAAGTCTGAATAATAATTAATAAATATAAAATACAAATAATAGATATAATAATAAATTAATAAATGAATAATGATAAATAAATGTTGTTCTCAGTCGCACTCTCATATTTACTGTATTCATCTTTCTCCAGATATCAGCAAGTGCTTGGACAACACTCCAGTGCAGCCACATCTGAAGAAAAGGTTCATTGTATGCAAAAATAGAAATCTTATTTTACAAAAAAGAGAAACATGGTTTTAAGATTTACTGAGCACAATTTATTTTATGTTTAGGCTATTGAGACAGAATGTTTATCTCATTGTATTTATGCTCAATGTATTTTGTTTTGGTTTTAAATAAACTAAACAAAACATTTTGAACGCTTAAATATTGCCATGTTTTGCCCATATGTGCCCCCCTGAAAAAACACTGGCCCCACCTCGGCCCCCCTAGTAATTTTGGTCTAGAACCGCCACTGTCGCTACTTGGCGCAGAGGACTGTGGGAAGGATGAGCCGGCCCCTTTAAAGTGTTAGTACCCTTGAGTAGTTTATTTACTTGGAAAAGACTTAAAGTGCAAATGCATAATGAACCAGAAACCAAGGAACTTCAAGAAACTCCAAGGTAGTACCATGACAAAAGATACCCCCTCCCCCTCCACCAAGTATCCTCATGATTTGAAACAAATTGGCAAAAGTGCCTTCTAAGGTACCCCACTGAACAAAAAACATGATAAAGTGCCCACTGGGGTGTATTTACAGTGAAGAAAATGCTATGAAGTGCTCTAGGGGCTGCCCTTAAATTAAAAAAAAAAAAAAGTTATGAAACGCCCTCTAGGGAGATGCTATATGCAAGAAAATGTGATGATGTGCCCTCTAGGGTTCAGCTTGTATGAGAAAACGTAAAAGCCCTCAAGGCTGCTGATTGTTAGAGAAAATGTTATGAAATGCCTTGTAGGCTGGGATGTAGTGGTGCATAAACACACATAAACGCCGTTTACCCACCTCCAGATTTTAGGAAATAGCGTTTATGAACCTCTAAATATAGTTTACGCACGTCCAAGCATAGTTTACCCACCTCTAAATACAGTTTACGCACGTATGTCTCTTGTTTTATACAGATATTAAAACAGCTTTTCCGTTATTTTTCAATTGCCTACACCTAGTAGATCCTGCACAAGTTCTTGTGGGTTTTATCAACACTGCGTAGCCTACGCGTAGTAATTGTCTGTCTACCGCTCGCCCTCTTGCGGGAGCCAGCAGACTGCGAGATTCATTAGTCACTGATTACGTGTGTGAAGAAATGGTGAAGAAATGGATATTAGGCGATTTCTGAAGTGTCGGAGCATCACCCTTCCAGCTGATACCAGCAAAACGTCTCGACACAGTGAGTCCAAAAAGAATCCTGAACTTCACGTTTTTAGGATAAACTCCCCATCGTTTTGGTTTGTGAACCATGCCACTAACTAACGTTAGGTTGTTAACTTGTGCCAACAAATTAGCCTACCTTTCTGGCAGACAAATGACGTTGTTAGTGCAGTCTAAAGTTTTTGGTAATTATTATATCAACATAAATTCAGTATTTGTAGCGCATTGTAAGACAAATAGTTGTCATTTCATGTTAATCTCGAAGTCATGATGACAGCATGCTAGCTTCATGTCACGGACATAATATAGAGAACTTAGCCTAAAGTAACGTTAGGCAAGTCACTCCTCCCCGCCCTTCTCGGTGTGTGGGTGTGTGTGTTTATTTTTTAAAGAAGGCTATAGCATTCAGATTGGGCAGAAATACTTGTCCACATGATTGGTGTACTTAGCCGTTTTAATTTAATTTTACAGATAGTGGTGGAGAGACAGACAGTGTTGCGGGGCCAGGAGAAACAGCAGGAGGAGAGACAGAAGGAGGAGAGAGTGAGAGGAGGAAAATAGGGCAAAGAGAGGATGAAACAGGATCAACTACAAGAGGAGAAAAGGGAGGAAAAGAGAGAAGGCAAATGGATGGAGAATCAGATAGGCCTTTAAGAGAAACTTTGATAGAGGAAACTGAGGGAGAAACAGAGAGAGGAGAAAATGAGGGAAGAAAAACAGAAATAGACGGAACAGAAGGAAGAGAAAATGAGGGAGGAGAATCAGACAGAGAAGATGCAGAGACAGACGAAATGGAGGCAGAGGAAACCGAGACAGTATCAGAAAGCATCAGATGCCATCCACACATCTGGACTGAAAGTATGTGTAATTTGCCATTCTTACACACAGTCTTTATTTTTCTCTCTTTATTGATTATTTAGATTTCATAAACACCACTCTACTTGGTGTCTCACACACACACACACACACACACACACACACACACACACACACACACACACACACACACACACACACACACAAATGCTTGGACTCACTCACACATGCACACAAGTAAACACACATGCACATTCACACACACACACACACACACACACACACACACACACACACACACACACACACACACACTAACACTTTCATACACACACATATAAAAGTTAACATTCTTCTAGTGCAAGGTCTACTGCTGTGATATATCTGTCAGCTTATGGATTTCATATGGCCTACTGTTGGTATGTGTAATTTGCCATTCTTTCACACTGACATTATATTTCTCTTTATTAAGATTTAATAAACCTCAAACATACTTATTGTGTATCTTGTTTTATGAATGATATAGAGTAGAGACCTCAGGGAACCCTTGTCACACACACACACACACACACACACACACACACACACACACACACACACACACACACACACACACTCCTATGTGTCAGAAAAGTTGTTTCATACAATACGCATCGTAGCATCCTTGCGTCATGCTTGTGTCGACTATGAATTGGCCCTTACAACATCGTGGTCCCCCGATCCCAAAATTTATAGTTTACCCACCTCTTTTTTTACCACTACACCCCTGCTTGTAGGGTGTCACTACATGGAAGAAAATGTGGTGAAATGCCCTTCAGGGTTCTGCTACATGTAAGGAAGCATGTTAGAGTGACCGAATGGGTGCCTAATAGGAGGTGTCCTTTTTATTTTGTTTCCCTGGCCTTCAGCCAGCCTCTGTACACCTCTGCATAGAACAGAAGTTTTCCCTTTCAGGAAAGGAGACCAGAGAACCCCAGAGGAACCCATTTTTCGAAGTTTGTAGTATACAGGAGTTCTACACACACTAACCATAAAGCAAAGAAACAAACAAGTGATACTCTATGACAAAGAGCATATCACTTTTTAGAAAAAGGTTCCAGGTAAAATTTCATTAGAAATCTCAAGAGCTTTAGAGAAGCCTTTTTAGTTAAAAAAAAAAAGTTGAGCTATATGAAGAGCATGGTGTATGTTCCACAAAATCAAGTCTGAGTCATGAGCTGACAGTTGATGAGGCATGTAGCACCGAGTTGGTTATTGCTGGGTTTCAGTCACGTGACTTTTCTTAGCGGTTTTACCAGAAGTGAAATAGCTGGTGGTCTAAACAGCTGCTGTAGTGCAAACAACTAGCGATAACTTATCAGAGTACGCTCGTAATCGAGAAGCCACTGCTGGCTTTAGATTTATTCAGAAGATTGCTATGTGCAATGGACTCGACCCCTACAGTCTGGGAAAGAAGGATTTGTCATACGATCTCAAAAACTACCCTTCAGTCGAGTTCCCCGACATCTTGAAGTACCTGGTGTTGCAGACGTCCTTCTACACCGCAAAACAGATGAAAGCGTGGAAGAGTTGGAGGCTTACAACTTTTTTTTGTATGTGGCTGGGTAAAGGACCTCGCTATCAAGTTGCTGCCCAATGAATCCTGTATTGTTTTTGCCCATGTAAGTATATTTTTTTTAAGCTTTTCGTTTGCGTGTTTACAACGAAGCGCTGCAAGTTGAAGTGTAAACAAACAACAGTTTGCTTGATTCTCACTTGTGCTGGCTCTTCTCTCTCAGATAAATCATTCACAAAGATCATCAGAAACCCCTTTAGAGACCTGGATCTTAGTTAAACAAGACGGAGAAGTGATCACGGTGCACTGTAACTGTATGGCTGGGGAAGAACTTTGTCGCGACCTTCATGCATATGGACTTTATGAGGAGTGAGGAGTAAACAAATAAACAGCTGGGGATTTTAGCACTTTGTGACTAAAAAAAAGTACCATAAAATAACAACACATAGCAAGACAAGTACTTGGAAAACCCTAAGGACAGAGCTGAGAGGGAGATACAAACCTTTCACCAAGTGATCACTGCAAACTCGAACATGCTTCGACTCACCTCCCTTTGATTTCAGTGAGAGATTCAAAAGCCACCTTTCTCGATGTCTTTTTGTGAAATCCTGTGTTTGTTCACCCTTTTTTATTAGTTCACGGGAAACCCTGAATAAACTTTTATCAGTTTCACGGTTTGATCGATTTGAACAACCTAAAACAAAGCAAGTGTAAGGCATTTTTCATGCGAGCAATGCACCTTGTCCATACAAATGCTTTATCAACTGAGCTTTGGTAGACCACCATCTAAAGTTTTGAATAATTAATGAGGTGGATGTGATGTCATGTGAAACCCAGCAATATGAGCTGATATACTAGTAGTAGAGTTGCCAGTCAGAGTGCACGATTGCTCATATCCAGTGAATGTGGATAGAATAAATACATACTGTATATCTTGTGATGATAAATCATGATACAAATTTATGACAATTTGAATCAATGAAATAAAAAATTAATCGCTATTGTCTCTTAGAGTTTCCTTGCTATAATAGCATTGTTTGCAGAAGCCACAATAACGTACAATAGCGGAAATACATGACTTCACTGTAGGCGGAAGTAACACAGCTCTAATGCTGCGAAAACAGAGCTAAAATGATGATCTGTTGTGTGATTGACTACAAATAAATGTAACAAGAAATCAGAGCTCTCTTTTTACAGACTGCTGAAAGATAAAGAAAAGAGAAGCAAAATGGAGGAAGTACAAATGTTCATTAGGGTTTATTAATAAAAGTCCTATGTATTATTAACCTTTTTCATTTTTAATAACAGGAATATTTTAGTTAATAGGTTATTATATTTCACTCCAACCTTTATAAATGTGGATAAATAATTATTGTTGGTTTTTGAAAAATGAAACAAAAATTATTTCAATTGAGAAAGAATAGGAAAATAAATGCTGCAAGTTTTGGGTCATAACATTTTTTTCATTCAATATTTTTTCAAAAATATTGTTGTAAAATTGAATTGTGAACCCAGTATTGTGAATTGAATTTAATTGTGAATTGGGTGAATCATTACATTGTCTAGCTAGAAAATATCCAACATTCTCAGAAATAAAAGATTAAATTTAGCACTCCTCAGTTTGAAAGGAGACCTGTGCAACAAACATTTTCAGAAAATATCCTCAGTAGAACCATTGACCATCTGAAGAACCCTGTAGAAACCGTTTATTACTGTCAAACAAGTGACACAATCTTATTAGCCTTCTTAAATTTGTAGGACTATTATTTATATGTTGACTGCATTTTTAACATCTGAAACTATGTTTAAAATATGCACATACATGCACACACTATCCTGCTGTCCTGTACACGATGGTCCACTTGCACCTGCCTCGATCACTCACTGTACAAGCCTCAGGTTCCTGAGGTTCATTCCTCTTGGCCAAGCATGTCAGCACCAGCCAGTTTAATTGCTGACACTGGTGCTGTAACACTCACACTCTTCCCACTCCACCTGACCGCTTGCTAGTTGCCGCAGTGCTTTGGAACACAGCTGTCCTCACTGCTGCTCACAGTGGACACCTCTGAACAAAGCAGACATGGGCCCGTGGGTGGTCTCAGATGGAAAGGAAGGAGAGAAAAGCAGGCAGGAGGTAAAAATGGGATATGGGATGTGGTGTAGATCAGTGGTGTGAAACTTCCTTCCTTCCTGGGCCATATGGGTACAGTTAAGTGTTAAGTGTTTGAACTTTCTTGTCTTCTTTGTTAGCACAGAAAATAACTGATTGGGGTCACATGACCTGACCTGCTGCAGTTTTCTAATATGTTAGGTGTGTGAAAATATGGCTCCTAATGCTACTTAGAGTGATGTATTGTTAAACAATGTGCTATCTGAGTGCCAATGTGAGACGAGTATATTTTTAAGAAATGCTGATGGTGTAAAATGATGTGCTTTTCATATATTAAATACAGTCAGGTGATAAAGGAAAAGCACATGATTCTGTGATGTTGTGGGGCATTTATTTATTTTGCTGGCATGGCTTATGTCCCTTAAACTGAAGCGTCACTGTAAATCAATACAAATCAAGACAATACGATAGGCATATCAGGTGAAAATTTAAATTCAATCCAAATTGCTTGAAACTGGTGTCATTGAATTCAGACCTGAATGCTGAACAACATACTTTTTACAGAATTAAAATGTGTTTATCCATTCTTGAGATATTACAAATCAAAGATTGAAGAAACAGTTTAATTTTTAGAAAAGGGCCGTGCCTGTGCTGGTTTAAAGGGCTCGGGGAAAGGGATGCGCCTGTAAATTTTGGCAGGGCTAGGACCTTCAGTGGCTGAGTTATGAATTTTTAAAGGCTGGCTCGAGCCAGGACTCATATTAAAGTTTTCAGCGAGCAGTGCTCATGTGAGGGGCGGCACGGTGGTGTAGTGGTTAGTGCTGTCGCCTCACAGCAAGACGGTCCGGGTTCGAGCCCCGTGGCCGGCGAGGGCCTTTCTGTGTGGAGTTTGCATGTTCTCCCCGTGTCCGCGTGGGGGTGCTCCGGTTTCCCCCACAGTTCAAAGGCATGCAGGTTAGGTTAACTGGTGACTCTAAATTGACCGTAGGTGTGAATGTGAATGGTTGTCTGTGTCTATGTGTCAGCCCTGTGATGACCTGGTGACTTGTCCAGGGTGTACCCCGCCTTTCGCCCGTAGTCAGCTGGGATAGGCTCCAGTTTGCCTGCGACCCTGTAGAACAGGATGAAGTGGCTAGAGATAATGAGATGAGATGAGCGCTCATTTGGGGGTGAATAACGGGCCAAGGCGGGGTTGTAGCAGGCCATGCCTGTATTATTCTGTATGAGGATCACATGGTCCAAAACGGGCCTCATTAACCAATGAGATCAAATGCTTTTTCTTAATAAGTTTACTACTTTTCAAGATATTTACATGGAAGTTGGCAGGCACATAGATGGTTGTATACTGAATACAATGTTTGAAAAATTAAAAACCAATTATGTAAAGCACTATTTAATTAGCATACATTATGCTAATTAGGTTTTAAAAACGTTAAATCGGTACACTCAGTAAAAAAGTAATATGAGATTATTTCTAATACCCTCTTTGTGCTCTGTAAACCTTTGTATTTCTCAAAAGTAGGACCTACTAGTGTTTATATGAAAGAATATAAATGATTCTTATTTCAATTAATATTCACAGCTTTCAAGGAGAACCTCAAAAAAAACCCCTGTCTGATCCACATCCAATAAACAATTCACATTAACTGAACTGAAATTGACACTCGTGTTTCTGACTTCCATTTTTTTTAAAATCTCATTCTAACCACTAAGATGTCAATATTTTTCATCAAAACGACTATAGTTATATTCTAAAATAGTTATTTATTTACAGGAATCAGTTTGATTTGAAAAAATAAGTAGGTAAAGCTATGAAAACTCACTTCAAAGTCTCCCGTGAATTATAACATCAAAACTAGCAGATGGAAAATTTTGCTGAATCTTTCATCAGAATAAGTGAGAGTGAGAGAACATCTCTATAAAAGTTATCTGATTGATATTGATGAGTAATCCAGTGGGAAACTGATCAGGAGAGAGAGAGAGAGAGAGAGAGAGAGAGCCTGACCGCTTTCCCGTGACACAAAAAGAAAAGCACCGGCAGTTTCCCGACGTCCCGCAAGCAGAGTTTTTACTCTGTTGTACGAACTTCAACCTGCCGTTACTCCCAAAGTACTGAACAGAGCTTAACCAGATACATTTCTTTGGAAAGCAGAGATTATACGCTTTTTTACTGATAGTATTCATGAATGAAAATATTCAAGAGTTAAACAATGATAGATTTGGAAACTTAGATGAGCGTCTGCATGGACAATTTTCACAGCACGGCCAGCAAGCATCTGATATGCTTAACTATAACTGGTTATCATCTTAAGGAACCTGTGAAGAACCAGTGTTCCAAATGCGTAGAGAAAGAAACTTGAATTAGAGTAAGTGTGACACAGTTCTAGAAGGTTCCATCTTACCTATGAACCTAAAGCATTGTTTGGTTTGTCCTGTGGAGTAACCTTTAAAGGTTCTGTGCAGAACATTATCCTGTAGAACATAAAGAATCCCATTAGAATTATACCGAGCTTTTTTAGAAGCCTTTATTTAATATAAAAGCAGAGTTATACTGTATGAAGAACAGAGAGAATATCAACTAAACACAACTAAAAACATGGGTTAGAGTGAGTGCTATCTATGTCCATCACTGCAAATCAATATAATGAAACTAGAACTGTTCATCATCCAAAGAACCTTTTTCCAGAAGTGTATCTATCATAACAAATATATCTATCCTGATGGACGTGGTCCTCTCCAGCATGACCCTGACCCCTTCCACAAGGCACGAGGGCTTAGTGAATAGTTTGATAAGGATGAAAATTATCTAAATCATATGCAATAGCCTTGACTTTTCAGATTTCAACCCAATTCAAAACAAGCCTGAAACAAAGTCGTTACATCTGGTGACACAACCAGGTGCTGAAGTGCCTTGCATCAGCGCTGAAGACCAAGCGGACATCCATCAATGCCCTACCTCCTCCTTCATCAGCCAATCACTCATCTGCGATAAAATTTGTCAGAGCAGGAGCAAAGCATGACAAAGCCCATACATCCAAGCCACACATTGGCCAGCTAGGTGGGGCGCGAGACTGGAAGCTATCAGTGGACTTGAACTAGCGGCTCTGCTTCCCAGCTGAGATCACCGCAACAAATCTCAGACCAGATCTCATGCTTTGGTCCTCCTCACTTCGCTCTGTTTACATAACAGAGCTGACCATGCCCTGGGAGGATGCTGTGGAGGAGGCATATGAGTGCAAAAGCTTGAAGTATGCCGAGCTGGCAGCTGATGCTGAGCAACGTGGCTGGAAGGCTAGGGTCTGTCCAGTTGAGGTTGGCTACAGAGGTTTTGTTGTTAAGTCAACCACCAGGCTGCTTAAAGACATGGGAGTCAGAGGTCAAGCCCAACAGCAAGCCATCAAAGCCCTTTCCAGTGACACCGAACAGGCCAGTTGGTGGCTCTGGATTACCCCCAGACATCACCTGGGCTTCCAAATAACAGCCGCTCCATTTGGGTGAATAGTGAGAGTTAAAGCAGAGGGGGGCACACCTGGGATGCCAGATGTTGCCGATGAGCCCTCTGGAGGTGTTGTGGGCCTATCATCGAAACACCTAAGAAGGAGGGTGCCCACCTGATGACCCCAGTGAAGATTTATTCCTCCATACTCCACCCAAATACCATTAGGGCATCCATCTGGAGACCCTCAGTTTGCACGCCCGTCCCCACCAGTGTTAGCTCAGGTAGATGCACTCTGCAAGGGATTGTACCATTTAGTCCTAAAACAGAACCTTATGGAAGATTTTGGAGGGACATGTCAGATGATGTTCTCCACCTCCACCAAACACCAACTGAGGCAATATTTTTTGGGATAAAACGCTGTTCAGTATAGTTCCAGAGACTTGTTGATGCCGAGGAGAGTTAAAGCTATTCAGGCAACTTGTTGTGATCAAACACATTACGGAGCAAAACACATGATGTTTTTTTCCTTTAATTTGTCACCTGATATGGTCATTTTACTAAGGAACAGACATGGTAATGCTATCAGAAATTTATAATAATATTAATTTGGTAATGTATATGAGTAAACAACTATCACCTTCCATATTAAAACTGGCTATTTACAACGTAATGACCTTGCAAGATGGGCTTGTGTATTCTTTGTTGAAATACTGAATAACTGTCCTACTGCAACTGTGTGAAAGGAAACAGTAGGCATTTGTTTGTTCGCATTTTTAGGCCAGAATCTTTTTTTTTTGTTAGAACAGAACCAGATATCTTGTGCATTATGTAATCCTCATGATCCAATAAGAATGATAGATTGACCTGCTTTTGCACAATCATCTTTGCCAAATGAGTTTAGTTTCCTCAAAGCATCATGAAGTTAAGATCATTTTAACTGCTGTGATCCATTTGTTGTCCGATCTGATGCTCATTTTACCATAATTTTGGCACTTCTTGTACTTGTTTTAAAGGATAAAGTTTCATCCTAGACTCTGGTTCATATTAAAGCTAAACTGCCTTTCAGATTTTTCAAGTGTAAGTCATAAAAAGAATTTTCCCCGACACCCAATTATTTTTGTTTAGTGGACCGAAAGCTACTGAATTCGAAACACAGACTTCCAATTTTATTATTATTTTTTAAATAGAACAATTAATGAATTTAGAGCCACATGGCCCTAAATTCTCTGCTATTTTCTCCTGCTTCACCATGACCCAATACAAGATACTACGTCATGCATCACATGGTGGGCTTTCCCTGTTCACGCAAGGCATTATGGGATGCAAATTTGAAACAGGAGAGAAAAATGGAGGACGTGTGTGTGCGAATGAAACATGAAAGACCGACTACAGTAACAGAAAGCAAGAAGAAAAGACGTTATATTATATACGAAGGAAAGGAAACGCAGGACTAAATTCTCATCTCATCTCTATCTCTAGCCGCTTTATCCTGTTCTACAGGGTCGCAGGCAAGCTGTAGCCTATCCCAGCTGACTATGGGCGAGAGGCGGGGTACACCCTGGACAAGTCGCCAGGTCATCACAGGGCTGACACATAGACACAGACAACCATTCACACTCACACCTACGGTCAATTTAGAGTCACCAGTTAACCTAACCTGCATGTCTGTGGACTGTGGGGGAAACCGTAGCACCCGGAGGAAACCCACACGGACACAGGGAGAACATGCAAACTCCGCACAGAAAGGCCCTCGCCGGCCACGGGGCTCGAACCCGGACCTTCTTGCTGTGAGGCGACAGCGCTAACCACTACACCACCGTGCCGCCCGCAGGACTAAATTTTTATATTTATTAGATTTATTGTTAACGCTTAAAACTATTCCTGTGCCATTCTTGAGGTCTCAAGGCATTTATAAACAAAAAGTGAGGCTATGGTTCTGCGTATATGCTTTAAGATATGATGTCATGATCACATGGTCTTGTTATATTGGTGTTTTTTATTTATTTAAAGCCCAAGACAATGTTCAGACGTGTGACATTTTCTACAACTTAATTCATATGTTAAGTTATAAAGGTTTGGGCTGTGAAACATTGTTAGTTGGATTTTCTTTTTCGAACACTCATCGATTACACCTCAAAACTCCCTTACGAAAATCTACCATGGTTTACTATGGTTTTACCATGGTTTTTATGTAGTAACCATGATTCTACCATGGTATCTCATGGTTATTCTAAGTACTATGAACCAACCATAGTATTACTATGGTTTATCCATGGTAGTAACCATGGATCTACTATGGTATTTCATGGTGATTCTAAGTACTATGAACCAACCATAGTATTACTATGGTTTATCCATGGTAGTAACCATGGATCTACTATGGTATTTCATGGTGATTCTAAGTACTATGAACCAACCGTAGCATTACTGTGGTTTATCCATAGTACTGCAGTAGCTGTGGTAGCATCATAGTTGTATGTGTAATAGATCATAGTAACTACGAAATTAGTTTAAAAAGGGATAGTATGGTTTTTAAAAGGATGCACTAACTGTAGTATTACCATGCTTTCGTCCAACAGTCAATGCTGTAGAGAAGGATCTCGATTAACAGCCCAGATACATTAACATTTACTTAGAACCTAAAAATTTAAGTGAACATTGAGGTAAAATGCACCATGGTTTTCATGGTTACCCAGAAAAACCATGAAAACCATGACTAACTATAAACCATGGTAAAACCATGGTTAGTTTTCATAGTAAAACGATGGTTAATTTTCGTAAGGGCTGTATGAGAGATACTCGAAGAGTTAAAATGCAGCACCACCTGTAACAGAACATTGTGTATCATTTTCCTTACAAACACCACAAATGTTGAAATCTACAGTATTCCAAAATGGCTGAAGTTTCTCAGCATTGCTCTGCTATTGCGTTTCCTCCAAAGACCCGTGAGGTTAAATTAATGAGTCTGAAAGCAAACGTCTGTAATGTAACAAAAACGTTGATCTCAAATATCAAGCCAAGCTGCAAAGCTCACATATTAATTGATCTGTCTAAGCTTTCAGCTCCTCCACTTCTGCCTGTATCCCATGACTGATCCCCATAGCCACAAGAACACAACACTCTATCCCGGTTAGTTCAAATGTGACCTCATTGTCACCTGTGTGCAACAAGCCTATTCAGCCACTCCAGATGCTGTGGAAGGGCGTGTTTATGAGCCAGAAGCTCATGCCAGTCACTCAGCGCTGGATACTGATACAACGAGCCGCACCCTGCTGGCAGCAGCCTTACAGTAGCATTAGCGTTAGCATTAGATTAGTCGAGCTCAGCAGGGCTTCTGAGTGGAATTTTGGCATGTCCTGCATGCTGTTAATGTTTCCTGTAAGTGGTGAGGATTTAGATAGTCAGGAGCATCACATATTTTGGGGAAGTGCATTTGTAATTGCTTTATTAAGATGAAAAACATTATTTAGATTTATACTTGCTTGCCAGTAATGCAGGTTATGAGTTTTGCTAAGCAACACGTTGAGTTGTAACTTATATTAAGTCACCAAGAGACAACTTTCAGCTCCACAATTACTCCGACCCATTTAAGTGGTGCATACACACCTCTTATTATCCTCCAAGACTCCACCGAGGCAAATATGATACCTCTAGGAAATGGCTGAGATTGCATTATAAAGGCCTGAGCTAAGTTTCCCTGTGCTTTCCGGGTGCTAGAGCTATCTAAGTGCTGCGGCAGAGCCCGAAACCTACGTCTGCTCGCCAGGGGATAGGATTTCATCTCTGCATCTCGCAGATGTTTGCCTGCGTCCCAGGGGAAATGGGAGCAGCAAAGGGGCAGAAAATATGACAGCACCCATCGGGTCCGTCTCTAGGAGACGGGAGTAGAGAGGGAAGGAGGGAGAAAGAGGGAGGGGGGACCAGGAGGACCTAGTAATGGCTGCTCCTGTGGGCTCTTAAAGGAGCTCTCCCACCCTCCCCTGACGCCCCTCGAGCAGGAAGAGGAAGACAGCACTGAAAGCTCCCGCGACTCAGTCTCCGGCTCAGGATGGATCCCTTGTGGTGCCCTCACTGCACATCACTGAGCTTTCCGAGCACTTTCACCCACCCGTTTCATCCCGAGGCAGAGCCAGGCTTCTGGAGCAGAGAGCGAGAACAAAGCACATGAGGTCTAAGAGGAGCTGAGATTTTCTCAAAAACCTGAAAAGTTAATCACACCATCATGTCAGGACGGAGGATTGATTAAGCAGTGAGAAGGAGATGAAGAAGGTGTTTATGAAGAAGTCTTGGATGTGAGTGTGATGTTGAGACGCACAACTACTAGGGTGGAGTGAAAACGTTTACTCGCAAAATATGGTGTTGCAGAATTAATTGAAGTGTCCAGTGAGGAGAGCCGAGGGCCAAAGAAGCATGGGCTGGAAGCCCTGTCATGTGGGAAGATGGAACTTCATCGACCTGCTGTGGCTTTGAGTTCCTCTGGAGCTGCTGGGGTGGTCAGAACCGACGGAACAGGAGGGTACAGCCAGAGGTAAAAAACAAAACAAAATAAAACAAAACAAAAAAAGGGCCACTTGGGGCTACGAACAAACTTTGCTGTGTCATTTAAGCCCTTGTCAGAAATGGATGAAATAGCACCACATCTGGATTAGAGATGATAAAAGTGTACTAAAAGAATATCTGGTGAATGTTTTTTCTTTAATGTTTTAATAATGATTAGGGCTTTAAGATACTAAATATTATTTTCTAGTCAAAAATATATATTACGAATTTGTGTCACTTAGATTTAGAGGTTTAGTGAGTCCATAGTTGTGGTCTGTTATGTCGTATTATTATTATTTTTTTTTCAACTATTGGTAGCTGTAATTCGAGCTCTATTAACTTCAGGACATTTTAGGTACTTTCACAGGAAATATCAGATTGCAAGAGTTTAACCTTAAACAAAAACTGCTAATAAATGACTCGAAAGGCAGAAGTGATTTCATGATTAACTTTGAGTTAAATGATTGATTTATTCAGGATTCAGTGTTTTTTCTTTCTTTCACCGTAGTGTGAAAATCACAGAATCATAGAATCACAGAGCTGAGTAGAACCTCTCTGAGTCAGAGAACCTCTCTGTAATCATGCATTATTATAGGACTGACTCGTTTTTCACATCAAGACTATTTTTTATAAGTAGATTTAAAGACCCTGCTCTTGTTCTTTGAAAACTCTTTCATGCATAAATGTTTGAACACCATATCCAGATTCATCAGATGGTTTTTGAACACTTAGCATTGCATTTTCTCATCATGTGATTTCTCACTTCTAAATATCACATATTAAAAAGTAAATGGATTGTACATGTGGAGGAATACCATGAATAAAACATCATACATGAAAAAAATCGAGTAAAAAAATTGCCAACATTGAATTCTAAAATATTTAATATTCTCATCTCATTATCTCTAGCCGCTTTATCCTGTTCTACAGGGTCGCAGGCAAGCTGGAGCCTATCCCAGCTGACTACGGGTGAAAGGCGGGGTACACCCTGGACAAGTCGCCAGGTCATCACAGGGCTGACACATAGACGCAGACAACCATTCACACTCACACCTACGGTCAATTTAGAGTCGCCAGTTAACCTAACCTGCATGTCTTTGGACTGTGGGGGAAACCGGAGCACCCGGAGGAAACCCACGCGGACACGGGGAGAACATGCAAACTCCGCACAGAAAGGCCCTTGCCGGCCGCGGGGCTCGAACCCGGACCTCCTTGCTGTGAGGCGACAGCGCTAACCACTACACCACCGTGCCGCCCTGCCACATATCATCAACATCAAAATCAAATCACTTGAACTGAGAACAATACTAAAGCTGTACACCAAATTTCATCCAAATCACTACTTTTAGAGTTACATTGGGAAAATTGTTCCTTGGCCCATGGACCACCTTTCCTCCAAATTTCTTCAAAATATGTTGGGAACAGAAAAACAAACAAACAAAGGCAAAAACATAACCTCATCCAACAAAGTTGGAGGAGGTAATAAATATAATTATTATACATACTGGACACTTTTTTTGATGGAATAAAAATGTGTTCTATTCCCTTCTAGCAGGTTTCATTCATTTGGTTTGATAGCATACAATATTGTTAGCATATCGCTTATCCTATGTGTATTGCATCACTCTACCCAATGGAGAATGGGCATTGAATATGGTTTACGATATTGCACGGTTGTCAAGACAACATGACGTCACACGTCGGAGCTAATGCGAATATCCGATGAGAAAGTTTTCTGCTGCGCATGCACAGAACCATTTCTTTGTTCACTGGGAAAGAGAAAGACGTGTTGAACAACTGAAAGGCTCCCAAAACTTCATTAGATATTCTTCACACATATTTATAAGAGAAAAGCATACCAATGGACATCGAAAAACTGGAAAAGAGACACATCGGCGATGTAAAACTTTCGCGCTAGCGAATGACTGTGACAATTTGTAAACAAATATGCTTCCTTAAATACTGAAGATTTTAAGAGAATTTTGAAAGAGAAAGATGCACTGAACACCCAAAAGGAGTGTGTGTGTATAATAATAATATTGGCTGACTTTTTTATGGTATATCAGATATATTCCATTCAGCTACTCATCTTTGACTCGTTCAGTATCATGCTAGTTGAATGGAATATATCTGATATACCACTCAACACCAGTCAATATTATTTAAAAAGCTAATATGCGTTTATATATATATATATATATATATATATATATATATATATATATATATATATATAATAGATTAAGCTTTATATATTACTTTAAAGAAGAACTGAAGTAATTTTTAAACTTGCTTTATTTCTTAATTAACGTGTTATTCAATTACGTTTTCGGTTTTAGTAACCTTATATCGTGACTCATATTGGCAACTAATTGGAATTAAATATTATACTTATTGGCCTATTCGGTTTTTAGCCGTGTTGAATTTAGTTCGTTTGGTCCACAGCAGGCGTCGCTTATCCGCGCGATCTTCACGAGACTTCAAAACGTGAAGTGTCAGCCAGGTGTCAGTGCTGCCATTTTGAAAACTGTTTTCCAAACGAAATATTGCACAAAAACGAGTTTAAATGGCGATTACTGCCGACTTTTTTCAAACTTTCCTGATTGCTATCAAAACAAACAAAACTTCCAGCTTGATTACATCAGCATTCGAAAGAGGGAGTGCGCGTCTTTTGACAATGTCAGCAGATGTTGGTCACTTTGATTTCCTCTGTACGTTTTACTTCCGTCCTGCGATGTCTCGCACAGGTCTCAACGAATCTCATTTACGGCCATTGCTTTGACATATGGACTGATATATTACAGAGCATATTTCAAACACTCATAACTTGCTATAGCAGCGACAAAATGGCGATCAAAAATGCATTCCGATATTTAATAAAATGAGATAAATAGAATTTTGATAATAAAAAATTTGCCTTCAGTTCTCCTTTAATACATTAATGTGTTCATTGGAGCCTGACAGAAAAATTTTTTTTGTTTGATTTGGGATTTTGTGTCAAAACATATTCCAGGGACAGTCGATAAACAGCAACAGAAAAAATTTATTAACCCCGCCGACAGTAGTCAGAGGGGTTATTATTTTCACCTGCGTCAGTCTGTGTGTGTGTGTGTGTATCTGTCTGTCTGTCTGTCTGTCTGTCTGTCTGTGTGTCTGCAAGATATCTCAAGAACCAATGGATCGATTTGGACCAAATTTTGTACATGTGTTGCCAATCACCCAGGAAGGAAACCATTAAATTTTGGAGGTCAAAGGTCAAAGGTCAAGGTCATGGCAGAACTTCGAAATTTTTGCCCAATGTATTTTAATAGGGAAAAGGCGGGGTTTGCACTCGTTAGAGTGTCCCTGTCTAGTTATATTATATTATACATGTATATTATCACTAAACCTGCCTTAAATTGACTCTAATTATGCACATGGATGACAGAAGGGTTAAAAACCTTGAAGAAATGGATATTCGTCCTTTTAAAGATAATTTATTCAGTGCTATTGTTTTATAGGGTAAAAAAATCAGCTGTCGTGCCTTAAATATGTCCGTCCATAGTCTAGCATGGAAGCAGCTCTACAAGGAACCAGTTTATTATTGTTGTTATTTGTATTAATCACTTACAGGACAGATATTATGATGTGTTACAGCTGGTCAAGGCCATTGTCTTGGCTGGTTTGTGTGAGGAAGCTGTTGTTACTCATTGAGCGATTGTAAATAGATTGGACACGAGTGCTGTGCTTAAACACTTGGCATGGATTAGACCACGTGTATCATCACTGAGCCATATTTTGCTGATGAAGCACTAAAACTCAAGCCCGCTTGTTTTGATTATTTGAGTACTTCAGGGTTACGCAATCAGAACCCTCAGCATGATCAGGAACAGCTTTTTATTCTCCTCAGTCCTTGTTTTTCATGAGTGCAAGTCTCACTACATTTCTCTATCTATATATCTATCTGTCTATCTCTCTCTCTCTCTCCTTAGACCCTGCCCCTTCCTCTTCTGACTCGGTGGAGTTCCTACAGCTTGCTCAGCTTGCTCTCAATTTATGAAGCAATCAGTAGCAGGGGAAAAGCGCTTATATGCACAGCCTCTAATGCCCTTATGTAAAGATGTTCTTATCCCACTCCGCTGTGTGAGACAAATTTCTGAGCTTGACTAAATGTTCAACAAGGATTCCAAGTATAAGTCGATTTTAATATATTAAGATAAAGAACACATAGCATTATGAAATAAATAGATCTGTAAGAAATAAAAGTTTAAATGGTCTACTTTTTAATGTAATGATTTATATAAAGGTTCCTTTAATGCAGTAGTTAACACAAACAATGAAGTTTGGCATTAATACCAATATTAATAAATAACTAACAAAGAAATGTACGCTTGTTTTTATGTTTTCAGCTCCATTTCTTTGTCTGTTCCCAATATAAATCAAAAAGTAGTGAACGAATTTGGATGAAATTTGGAGGAAATGTGGGCCATGGGCCCAGGAACAATTGATTGGATTTTGATCCAAATCCAGGTATATATGTGGCTTCAAGATCCAGATATGTATGCGGATCCAGGATTTATTTTTCTGTTCCCAACATAACTCAAAAAGTAGTAAACGAATTTGGATGAAATTTGGAGGAAAGGTGGGTCATGGGCCAAGGGACAATTGTTTAGATTTTGATCCAAATCCAGGTATATATGTGGCTTCAAGATCCAGATATGTATGCGGATCCAGGATTTATTTTTCTGTTCCCAACATAACTCAAAAAGTAGTAAACGAATTTGGATGAAATTTGGAGGAAAGGTGGATCATGGGCCAAGGGACAATTGTTTAGATTTTGATCCAAATCCAGGTACAGATGTGGCTTCAAGATTCAGATATGAATGTGCATCCAGGATTTATTTTTCTGTTCCCAACATAACTCAAAAAGTAGTGAACGGATTTGGATGAAATTTGGAGGAAAGGTGGGTCATGGGCCAAGGGACAATCGATTAGATTTTGATGCAAATCTGAATATGTTTTTTGGCAGAAGTATGCACTCTACCAAGTGCCCTTCTAGTTGTTTTTTTTTTCTTAACTAATGAACCAAATAGTCACCTGCATCATTGATATCCATACCATCCATGAATAAATGATAAGTCCACTTGAGCAATATAAATATAATCCCCATTGACGATAAAAGGCAAAAATTCACATCTGAGCCTGAAAAGCTTCCAGTAGTTCCCATATTTACTCCTGGACTTCAGGAATTCACCAACATTCAGGAACATGCTGTAATTTAATCTTTGCTCCATTGTATGAGTTTTAGTCATGGATTGAATAACCATGTATTTTATTTACGGAAAGAGTCTTCAGTGTCGGCACAATCAGTACATTTTCCACCACAGGAAAGTCTTCAGGACAGAGAAATTTGTGCTTTTTTGGTGACAAGATGAATATTTTGACTTTAAGAGAGACTAGTGACTGAAAAACTCTTTTTATTCTATCCACATTCACTCGATATGAGCAGCCACACCCTCTGATTGGCTACTCTACCAGCTCATAGGATATCAGCTCATATACCGTGAATAGAGAAAAACAAAATGGCGGCGCGTGTTGCTGAACCAACCGAGGATGAAATAAAAACTCTACTAGAAAACAAAACCTACAAAAAAGCAACAAAATATGGAATGAAAGTATTTGATGGTAAGAACATATCTTTTTTATTTTTCAACAATTATTATTATTGCATTTTTCACAAATTGCGCCTGTCATTTCGCAGGTTTGTTTATATTCTTCATCTTTAAGTATTAAAATTTGTTACATTTTTTTACACTGGTTCAAAAGCTCAAAGAAGTTTGAAAATTACAGAACTGAAACATCCATGGAAGAATTAAATAAATATCTAAAGCTATTCTATACCTCAGCATGAAAGCAAGACGGCGCTTTCTACAAAAAAACCCACTAAAGTCAATTCGTGCAGCCATCGAGAGTTTTTTTGCTCATCCGGCCACAGACCAGGCTTGATGAGCTTATGCAATCACGCGTTGTATGTCATCTGCCCGTTGTCGTTGTCCATCCACAATTTGCAAAAATTGCTAGTCCTCCTACAGGATTGATCATATTTCGATCAAACTTACATACAATGTTCCCCAGGTGGATGTGTATAAAAATTGTCAAGACGGTGGCGCCACCTGTCATATTTACAATTTTATGGGCATCTGAAATTTTTGGGTGACTCGTCACATTAAATGCTACTCTTTGTAAACTACTGGGACGTTTTCAATGAAACTCACCCAGAAGACTCTAAAGACATATTCCAACAAGAATTGTTCACCAGATGGCGCCACCTGCCATGGATGCAGCTACAGAAGGGTCTTGTGCAATGTCATGAAAATCATTACTCCTCCTACAGGAGTGATCAGATTTTGATCAAACTCATATGGAATGTTTCGCAGGTTGGTGTGTATAAAAGTTGTCAAGACAGTAGCGCCATCTGTCAATTTAACATTTTACAGTCATTTGAAAATTTTGGGTGACTTGTCACACTAAACACTACTGTTCGTAAACTGTTGGGATGTTTTCACCGAAACTCACTCAGAAGACTCTCAAGACATATTCCAACAAGAATTGTTAACCATGTGTCGCCACCTGCCATGGATGCAGCTACACAGGGGTCATATGCAATTTCACAAAAATCGCTACTCCTCCCACAGGATTAATCAGATTTCAAACTCGCACACAACAACAGTGACCGGTATGAGCTACAGCCTAATTGAGGCAATTATTATTATTATTATTATTAAGAAGTGGGGCGGCACGGTGGTGTAGTGGTTAGCGCTGTCACCTCACAGCAAGAAGGTCCGGGTTCAAGCCCCGTGGCCGGCGAGGGCCTTTCTGTGCGGAGTTTGCATGTTCTCCCCGTGACCGCGTGGGTTTCCTCAGGGTGCTCCGGTTTCCCCCACAGTCCAAAGACATGCAGGTTAGGTTAACTGGCGACTCTAAATTGACCGTAGGTGTGAATGTGAGTGTGAATGGTTGTCTGTGACTATGTGTCAGCCCTGTGTTGACCTGGCGACTTGTCCAGGGTGTACCCCGCCTTTCGCCCGTAGTCACCTGGGATAGGCTCCAGCTTGCCTGCGACCCTGTAGAACAGGATAAAGCGGCTAGAGATAATGAGATGAGATTATTAAGAAGTCCACGTAAGAGGAAATGATTTTGTCGGACGTTTTGTATAAAGTTTTTATTTATCAAATTTGCAAAAAATAAAAATGCTCTGTTTCTCAAAATCCAGTAAATGTGGATAGAATAAAACAGTTATTCCACTCGACCTCATCACACATGGCTTATAGACAACTCGGTGCTACGTGCCTCGTCGGCTATCAACTCATGTACAACTCGATTTTGTGGAATAACTGTTAAATAAGTGATAACAGGAACTGACTTGTTCCATCATAACAATAAACATATAAAAATACAGTATGTCATTCATTAAGAAATAAAACTGGGGTTGTTTGCTTGTTTGTTTGTTTATTTTTGCCAAATTACTGTAGTATAAGAGGAATAAAGTGCCATGCTTTTACAGGAAAGAGAGTATTGTTGTCTATAGTGATGCCTTGGCTATTTTTGGTGAATGCAAAGCACCGACTAGCATTTTAAATGGCAGGAGAAGCTATCTCACACACCCTGTCATTCATAGTTTTCCTATAACACCCCCCATGTATCTCTCCAGACAGTGACTTCCTTTACTGTAGATGATTTCAGACACATATGATGATCTTACTTGTTGTTTAGCATATAATACCAGCCATACGTAATGTTCTACTTCATCAATTTAAAGGTTTTAAATGAAGACTTTCCTAAATTATCACAGACACAGTACATTATTGACAGATTCAGCTACTCAGGCCAATTTAGTGTGTGTGGTTTTGTGTGAGTCATTTTGTACTTCATGCACAATACTGTCTCCCTTCCTGCCCACACGTTTCTACACCAGCTCTAGACTCTTAGAGAGGAGGTGTGCTGTAAAGGAAGGTTCTTGGCCTGTTTCTATTTCTGTTCCTCGAGGTGGCTCATGATTCATCTTCTGTAGGCAACAGTCTGCTCCGCACTGCGGAGGTAAAAATGAAACTTCTTCGGAAGTTTTCTTTTTTAGATTTGTAACTTCATCATAACATTTCCCTTGGGTAAACAGGAAAATCACATGTGCCACATGGACATGTTTATGCAAGGCTATATAGGTGCAAAAACACCACAGGAGTCATTTCAACCTTGTACGAGTTTCTTCATTGCAACAGATTTTTTTTTTCTGAATTGTGCAAATGACCCCACTAACTGGATGAAACATCCGAATGGATGTTTTGACCTTTTTTGTTATGTCGAGAATCGTTTTGAAGATGGATCCACAAGGAAAGGGATCAGGACATGATTTTACTGTCAGTCCAAAAAGTACACAACATTTAAACACAATTCATCATTGTACAAATAATTTCAACACTATAGCTGTTAATTCAAGCTTTAGCCATAATATTAAAACCATTGACAGGTGAAGAAGTGAATAACGTTGATTATCTCATTACAGTGGCATCTGTCAAGGGGTGGGATATATTAGGCAGCAAGAAAGAGAACACTCAGTTCTTGAAATTGATGTGTTGGAAGCAGGAAAAATGGGCAAACGTAATGAGCAACTTTAACAAGGGCCAAATTGTGATGGCGAGATGACTGGGTCTGAGAATCTCCAAAACAGCACATCTTGTGCGGTGTTCCCGGTATGCAGTGGTTAGTACCAAACAAAAGTGGTCCAAGGATCCAAAGGACAACCAGTGAACGGGCGACAGGGTTATAGGTATCGAAGGCTCATTGATTTGCATGGAGCACAAAGGCTAGCCCATATGGTCCAATCCCACAGAAGAGCTCCTGTAGCACAAACTGCTGAAAAATTTAATGATGGATAAAACAGAAAAGTATCAGAATGAAGGTGGCATGGTGGTGTAGTGGTTAGCACTGTTGCCTCACAGCAAGAAGGTCCTGGGTTTGAGCCAGGTGACTAGTAAGGGCATTTCTGTGTGGAGTTTGTATGTTCTCCCTGTATCTGTGTGGGTTTCCTCCAAAGACATGCAGGTTAGGTTAATTGGTGGCTCTAAATTGACTGTAGGTGTGAATGGTTGTTTGTCTCTGGGTCAGCCCTGCAATAACCTGGTGACTTGTCCAGGGTGTACCCTGCCTCTTGCTCATAGTCAGCTGGGATAGGCTCCAGCTTGCCTGTGATCCTGTAGAACAGGATAAGTGGCTACAGATAATGGATGGTGTCAGAATTATCTTTTTCAGCAGTTTGCAAATTAATTCATGCCCCATGTGAATCAAAGAGCCTTTGACATCCATGACCCTGTTGCCAGTTGTCCTTCCTCTCCAATTTTATTGACATTTAGCAGATGTTCTTATCTAGTGCAATATACTGTACAGCAGTTGGGGGTTAGGTGCCTTGCTGAAGAGCACTTTAGCCATTTCTGCTGGTCCAGGGAATCAAATTGGTGACCTTTTGGTCCCAAAGCTGCTTCTCTATCCATTAGGCCATGGCATCTACTTCCAACTTTGTTGGAGGAGGTTATGTTTTCACTTCCGTTTGTTTGTCTGTTCCCAATGTGACTCAAAAAGTAGTCAACGGATTTGGATGAAATTTGGAGGAAAGGTGGGCCATGGAACTGGCCAAGGAACAATTGATTAGATTTTGATGCAAATCCAGATATGTGGCTTGACAGAGGTTTGCACTCTACTGAGTGCCCTTGAATAAAACATTTAATTTTCTATGAAGGATACAACACTAATGGTTGAATCTGGATGTCAGATACTTTTTTTGCACAAACACCAAGTTTCAAAACAAGTAATTTATCCATCCATCCATTATGTGTAGCCGCTTATCCTGTACAATGTCATAGGCAAGCTGGAGCCTATCCCAGCTGACTATGGACGAGAGGCAGGGTACACCCTCGACAAGTCACCAGATCATCTCAGGGCTGACACATAGAGACAAACAACCATTCACACTCACATTCACACCTACGGTCAATTTAGAGTCACCAGTTAACCTAACCTGCATGTCTTTGGACTGTGGGGGAAACCAGAGCACCCAGAGTAAACCCACGCAGACACACAGAGAACATGCAAACTCCACAAAGAAAGGCCCCCGTCGGCTGCTGGGCTTGAACCCAGGACCTTCTTGGTGTGAGGCAACAGTGCTAACCAATATACCACCGTGCCACCCATGTAATTTATTCATCCATCCATTATCTGTAGCCGCTTATCCTGTTCTACAAGGTGGCAGGCAAGCTGGAGCCTATCCTAGCTGACTGTGGGCGAGAGGCTGGGTACACCCTGGACAAGTCACCAGGTTATCGCAGGGCTGACACAGAGACAAACAACCATTCACATTCACACCTACGGTCAATTTAGAGCCATCAATTAACCTAACCTGCATGTCTTTGGACAGTGGGGGAAACTGGAGCACCCAGAGGAAACCCACGCAGACACGGGGAGAACATGCAAACTCCACACAGAAAGGCCCTTGCCGGCTGCTGAGCTCAAACCCAGGACCTTCTTGCTGTGAAGCAACAGTGCTAACCACTACACCGTGCCGCCCATGTAATTCATATAAATGACAATTAGACGATATGACTAAAGGGACGACATTGGGGTGTATTGGTTAGCACTGTCACCTCACACCAAGAAGGTCCTGGGTTCAAGCCCACCAGCTTACAGGAGTTTGAATGTTCTCCCCGTGTCTGCATGGGTTTCCTCCGGGTGCTCTGGTCTCCCCAACAGTCCAAAGACATGCAGTTAGATTAACTGGTTACTCTAAATTGTCCATAGGTGTGAATGATTGTTTCCCAGGCCCAGAAATGGGAGGGTTGCAGCAGGAACCCATCCAGTGTAAAACTATAGGTCCATCAATAGGTTCCACATGGACCTTGACCTGGCAACAGTGCTGGACGAGGGAAAAGATGATGACATGATACCAAAAGTATATGGACACCTGACCATCACACCCATATGTATGAGTTCTTCCTCAAACTGTTGCCACAAGGTTTGAAGCACACAATTGTATAGAACCTCTATTTATGCTGTAGTGTTGCAGTTTCCTGTTCCAGCATGACGATGCCCCTGTGTACAAAGTCAGCTCCAAACTTAAGATGTGATGTGTTAAGTCTGGAGTGGAAGAACTCGTGTCCTCAAGTGAACTCAACCCCAACAACAGGCATTGTCACAAAACAGCTTTACAGAATTTTAATGACTTGAGCTAATTTTACCCCAATCTATCCCCAATGAGCAAGCCTGTAGAGACAGTGGCAAGGAAAAACTCCCTCAGATGGCATGAGGAAGAAACTTCGAGAGGGACCAGACTCAAAAGGGAACCCATCCTCATTGGGTTGGAATGAACACAAATCCAAAACAGTATTAGGTGTAAAGATCAGGTGTCTAGAAACTTGTGTAGATGCTTTCCACTCAGAAAGACTTTAAGATACGTTGTGTTGAGGGAATGAGTCACTTGGTGATGGATGAAAATTTATTACAATCCATCTGCTGGAAAATTGAGTCAGGAGAAGGAATTGGGCAGGTGGAGAAAGGAAGAGAGGAGGTGCTCAGAGGAAAATGTGATATGATGAAGTCAGTGGAGGAGCGCTCTCTCTCTCTCTCTCTCTCTCGGGCGTGTGCGCTAACGCAAAACCCAGACAGCTCATGCGCTCTGCAGGACACACTCTCTCTCTCTCTTTTTTTTTTAATTTCTACTCTTTGATGTGGGTTTCCTTGTCTACACCCGGTGGAGCAACAGTGAGACGCTCTGGACAGATGGCACATGTCTGGGACACGATTAAGCTTGTGCGTCTTCATTAATCTCGCACTCGTGAAACCTCCTTCATTTGTTGGACTGTTTTTCTTCTCCTGAGCATTGGCCATTACAAGTTTTCCCTCCTGCTGTGCTTCAGTTTTTTCCTCCGTGACAAACCAGGATGCAGTTTTTCCAAATACTCTTTGGGTTTTTACACTAGTCAACATTTTTCTTTCTCTTGTATTACCATGATTTAAAGATCCATGTGTATTGTCTTAAGAAAAAAAAACAGAGGGAAATCATGTTTCCAGAAATCAACAACAACAAGGTAGGTGTGCATATGGTGTTAAAGGAGTCTTCTAATTTAATAAGGCTTCTAATGCACATACTGAATCCTCCATGTACACACATACACGCACACTGTTCTGCACTGTATCTTCTGAATGCATGTCAGATCTATAATTTGTGCAACTTCTTTTTTTTTTTGTGGTTGAATTTCCTGCGGCGGTACGGTGGTGTAGTGGTTAGTGCTATCGCCTCACAGCAAGAAGGTCCGGGTTCGAGCCCTGTGGCCGGCGAGGGCCTTTCTGTGTGGAGTTTGCATGTTCTCCCCGTGTCCGCGTGGGTTTCCTCCGGGTGCTCCGGTTTCCCCTACAGTCCAAAGACATGCAGGTTAGGTTAACTGGTGACTCTAAATTGACTGTAGGTGTGAATGTGAGTGTGAATGGTTGTCTGTGTCTATGTGTCAACCCTGTGATGACCTGGTGACTTGTCCAGGGTGTACGGTACCCTGCCTTTCGCCCGTAGTCAGCTGGGATAGGCTCCAGCTTGCCTGCGACCCTGTAGAACAGGATAAAGCGGCTAGAGATGATGAGATGAATGAGATGAATGAATTTCCTGCTGCAGAAATGAACCCCATGGGCTGAACATTAGTAAAGACAGATCAGATTCTTCTCAGCCTATAAACGATTTCAGCATCGCCTCTTTTTATATGCTTTATCACTAATGATGCTGTACCTAATGCATGGATTGTGCATGAAGCCATGATTCTTGGTAAGTTGGACATTCCTGTGCTGTGCATGGATAACATCTGCATCTGCTCCTGCTCCTGCATCTACGTCTACATCTGGACCTGCAAGAGTTCCTTGAGTTAGATGTATCGCATACATAAAGCACATAGTAGCTACAACCTGTGTTGAACTTGGAACCAAAGTACAGTACTACTACGAAAACTAAAACCAAATTTACTTCTAATTCATCCTGCTATTCTTATTTTCCTTCTATTTTGTGTGCTTTCAGTAATATATCTCCAATGTGTCTCCTGATTAAGTAAAGGTCCAAAGGCGTATGCAGGAACATACTGTATTTGGCAGAAGGACATATGATCGTTCTGTAACCTCATAAACCTCAAGGTGTAGAGTCCTACGAAGTGGTTTCGGAGAAACACAGCTGCAAGTTTCATGTCACCGCATGTAAACTCCGAATTGTTGTGTTTTATTTATGTTCATGTCCGGTGGTTTTCTCAAATAACCACTGCGTACTCTTTTTACACCACTATAAATCTTAAGAGTCTTGTAAGATAGAAATATTGCCTGGGCTCTGGTGTGGGTATGGGTTTATTACTTTAAGTGAACTAAAATGAACAAATCAGTGACCTTAAAACATTTCAGGATAGTCAACAAGACAGTGGTCATTTGGTTGAATTTTCCAAAGAATAATCCATAGATTTATTAAAGATTAGATTTGC